>NC_067240.1:7340000-7585000 GCF_019924925.1 Ctenopharyngodon idella | reverse complement strand
AGAAGAGTATTATGAAAAGTATTATGTAGAAAAGTATTGAGAAAGAGATCGAGTGAGCGAGTTTATTTCTTGCATTCAGATTTAGCATTTTCCTTCAGGTCAGTCCTATGTTCATAATAAAAATCTGTTTAAATGTTCGATGTATTATCTTTTCCTTTTAACAGTTAAGGGGTTTTCCCGTGACTGACAGCGCTAGTCAAAGCATTTGTCAGTTGCGTCTTGTTCCGTGTTCACAACAATTCAGTCTTCGCCACTGACTGACACACTCATAAAAACAGTCTTTGCCACCATCTAATGGTGTAATAATGTAACTTCTGTTGTTGTTCACAGTCAGGGACTATTTTTTCCGGCGGAAGGAAGGCTTTTAGGGAAAGTTTACTTCATGAAAGTTGCATTGATACATATTTTTGGCTTTAATATTTGTATTGTGTGGTAACCGTTTTATAAAAGCATGTACATATATACATATATACACACACACATATATATTTACAAAAGTTTATGTTAGATGCAATTAATTGTGATTAATCAATTTGACAGCACTAATTTTTACGCAAAATTGGAAAAAAAATACTGAATGCTCAAAATGTAAAAATACTAATGAGTTCATGTGACAAAAAAACAGCAACCTAATGAGTTCATGTGACAATGTTTAAGCATTATGCATACTCTTTTACATTTATTTAAAAAAAAAAAAATAGTAAGCATTATGCACAAATTCGCACACGATTAAGACACTATTATGAGTCTGTATTAAGCAGTCACATTTGCCAGGGTTTCTTTTTGTTGACTGCTGTTTGTAAACAAGCCAACAGCAGAGCAATGGCTGATGCTACTTTGTACTCATATCCTAATAAGAGACAGATGTTTGATATTATCCTATGATTTATGAGTCGTCTCTATTGCAAAAAAGCGATGCTGGGCCTTCTGCAGTCTTATGTAAATGGCACACATTCAGACTGAATTTTTAAATAGCTTTGAATGAGCGAGTGAGATTTTTGTTTGTGACCTTCTATACTGGAAGTCCTCATCAAATGGCTTTGCTCTAGTCGTGGTAGGTGTCACTATGGATAATCCTCTGCACAGTTGAGGAGGTAGTCGTTGGCATGGAAACAACAGCGCAGAGGTTTACGGATGGTAGTCGAGTAGGCATGCCATGACGACACACTTACGTAGTTAGGGTATATGTCGGTGTGGTTCCACTCCAGGCCATCATCTAACACGGTGATGACCACTCCTTTGCCCGTGATGCCCTTCTTCCAGACAGGGATCACGTGTAGATCCAATTTGGGGAGGGATGAAGATGTCCGGGTGTCTTGCTGGAAGGAGAGGATGTGGAAAGACAGTTTAAGTGTACTGAGTGAATATGTGAGTAATTCAGCGTCATATACATGAGTACCACTCAACATTCTCAGGTCCTCTCAACCTCTTCACAAAGACAAAAGCCTCTTCGTATGACACATCCACTGACCCTTCCAACAAAAGCTGTTTCCTTGAAAATGAAAGCCGGCGATGTAATCGCCCAGGCTGACCTTTTGGTTTGTGGAGACTATTTTCAGTCCAAACTAGACCATGATGGGATTTTTTCTTATTGACCGACAATCAAATATCAGAGTATATACTAGTACATAAAATGCGGCTAACCTTAGTCGTGTAAAATGTATTAACAGAGAGGTTGCCATCAGATTACTAGCATAGCTGTTTTAATTGGATAAATATGATTTTGATTCATTATAGTTGATTGAATCTTTGATTCTGTTCAACAAAATGACTCAGATTAGTTCACTGATTCACTCATCTCTTTCTGTAGTTTACATAATTTAGAAAGCGGTCACAAATTAATGTCTATTTGAGCATTATGAGTGAGCCAGAGAATCATTCATGCAGATTTTTTTTCAAATTCTTTGTATTGCTCTAAAAAATGTTGAATCTGAGACTCAAAGAAAGAGACTCAAGAAAGTGTTTTAAGCAGCACTGACAAAGGAGATCTGTTATTTTCCCCTCCATTTTGTCAACTTCTTATGGAAACCCATTTCCGCCACATAAAACAAAAAAAAATTACGATTTTATTATAACATAGAAGTCAAATTATGAGATATGTCCGAATTTTGAGATTATTAGTTGAAATGAGATAAAAAGTCGAAATTATGAATCATACTTATTGCATATATCATAACTATGACAAAGAACATCAGCTTTTTGTAAATGACTTTTCTCATAATTTCAACTTTTTATCTCATTATTATGACTTAGCATCTCATAATTTTGACTTTTATGATTTATTAAAGCATTTTGTTATGTGACAGAAATGGGCTTCCATAACTTCAGGCTTGTTAAACTAAAGAGAGGAGAAAAAAGACTAAGTCTAAATAAGTTAACTACAAGCTTCAACAATGCCTCATCCATTAATCGACAAACAGCAAGATCCAGTCATCAGTCTGTTTGCTCACAACGCAGACATCTAGTTCAATTTGTGCAGACCTAAAACACCTACTCAATTAGAGAAGGGGCGTATTCACTCCGTATGCTTGTCCCACACAGCCTAGGCTATTTTCCTAGAATTACTCTGGCTGGCAAAAGCTATTAAGTGCTTCACAAAATACTTACAAATCAGTGCATGAAAAAATAATGAAAATAATTCGCTCACTAAAAAAAAAAATCTGTTCACTTTATTCAAGAAGTTGTTCGCAACTAAAACGTATATGCGTGAAAAGCGTATATGTATGTAGGCTATATGATGTATATAGTTATGTGTTAACACTTCTTGAAGCATAAAAGTGATAGAAAAAAGGACAGAGATGAAGAAAGGGGTCTGTGATCTGCTCACAAATTATGCATAGACGCTGCAGTAACACTACCATGAAGCATGACTCATAGCTGAGGTCTCACTCTGTAAAGACACGAGAGGGAAGGGGGAGAGAAAGAGACAACCCACCACACATGACGCCTCTGCCACATAGCAAAATCACAGCCAGCATAACCTCAGGAGCACTGTAAACCCCACAGCTGAAGTCCACGTCACTGATTTGCTACCATCATAACACCTTTAAGTGAGTCAAGAAGTTTTACTGGGCGTCTCAGATATCGGCAGATGCATAAACTCTCATTGCCTCTAAAGAGATGCAGTCAAATGCAGCGATACATCAAAAAATGTTACGTGCAGTACCACACAGAATGTGAATAAAACCACACATTGTTCTCAATACATCAAAGAAAAAGGATATGATATGAGTCATGTCTTTAATTGAATTATCAGCAGTCCTCTCTGGTGAAATGCAATCCTTTCACCGAGCCGCCTTTTTCCTCTATAAATCCATATCCTTCTTTTCTATCTACCCTTTCATCTCCTAAGATTAAACGTCATTCTTTCTTTCCCTTTTTAACCACCTGCCTTCTCTGCATCATCACTCAAAGTGACCAATGGAGCACGACGATGACCGCCCACTTTTCAGTAGCCTTGGTTTCTGAAGCATTTTTTCTTGTTCATTTTCTCCACAGGGATTTCAAAAGATTCTGCTATAAAGAGTTAGAAGCCAACCGAACCTCTGAGATTAATCAAAGCATTACAAACTTTAATTTGTTAACTTTAAAAAACTAATTTATTAGCTAATAAACTACGCATTCCTTGAAGCGAATGACATAATTGAATCAGTTCATAATATAAATCTAGTCAAGAACAAAAACATAATATTATAGAATATAAATTCAAATATATAGTAGGGACACAAATATGTCAATGCTTTATGGGGGTGCTATTTACACTAAGTGAAAATAGCATATTTTCTTAGCGATAGATGCTATTTACACTAAGTGCAAATTGCTGTAGATGCTATTTACACTAAGTGAAAATAGTGATAGATTCTATTTACACCATGTAAAAGTATCAGTTCTTTGCAATAAGAGTAAACAATATAAAAATACTTTATATTGGCAGATATTTGCACCTCCGTATTTTTGTACATTAACAGGATGCAATAATATCATAGTGTAAATGATTATATTTATTAAAATTATTAAATGGATGCTGCCTTATTGGGAGAATAAAAACCCTCCCTACACCTTTCCCTAACCCTACCCACTAAACACTTTTAATATTATTAAACACTCGTTCGCAGTTTATTTCCACTTTTAGAACATTATTTTCATTTTTATTGTAAATAAATGCGAGCTCGGCAAAAGGTGGATTCGAACCCGTGTTGATCGCGCTAAAATCTAGGTCTGAGAGCCTTACTTGCTACTGCTGCACCACTGAATTCTGTGCGTCTTTTTTAAAACTTGACAGGCCCAAACACACATTGGTGGGCGGAGCTACTGTAAATAGCATTTGCCAACAAGGGACGCTATTTGCACTTAGTGTAAATAGACACTCCGTTTTTGCAAATATTCACTTTCAGATTTTTAGTCTCATTAGTTGATTCTGAATAAAGAGGCTGACAACAGTTAATGAGCTAAATTTAGTGACAGGCACAGTTTAAAATAAAACTGGGCAGGAACTTCATGAGCAATTAGGTTAAGAGGTGGCGGCGCTCACACAAACATGAACAAAAGGTCACTGCCAGTTAATGCCACCGCTAAATTGCGTTTTAGAATAAAATGTTTGTCCAAAAAATTAATCCCTCAGTCGGAAATGCAAATGGATGTTTTCAATTTGATTAGAGTGACTTGCTATATAAACCATGAGCTGTGATCCATATTAGAGCCAGCTGAATCCATTCCCATCTGTGACTGTTCGGAAGCCATTCTCTGGCATTAAAAGCTTGGCTTCCATAAGATAAACCCATCAATCCATTGTGTTTCAGTAAATTGGTACTAATGTGTGATTGGCTCTTCTGTTGTTTGGGATTAAGGAGCGTTCGCCTTTACAATCTCATTTTTGTTTAGCCATACTATGAGCTCTGAAAGCTTAAAAACACTGGGATTCAACCGCATATAGTGTGCCAGTCCAGAGGGACGACTGACCCAGTAATGAAGGAGTACAGACAGGAAATGTAATACACCAGAGAGGATTGTTACAATGGCTTTTACAACAAAGCCGTTTGTTGATATTAATGGGTTCCGCATTTGAGCACATAAGTCCATCGGTTCTATTGGAAATTGTTTTTTTTTTGTTTTTTTATTGAGAACACATGAGCCAAGTCAAACCTACTGTGATCTGAGGTTTCTAAGCAATGATATATAACACAAGTAGACAAGTTAGTGTGATTTCATCTTCCACCAAATGACTAAGTTGCTATTACCATGGAAAGGAGAATTAGAGAAAACACCTTAGCACTGGCCACCCACTCTTATGAAACACTGCGAAGTTTCCCTACGTTCTCAAACTATTTATAAATATTGGATCATTTTGAAAAAACATATTATATATATATATATATATATATATATATATATATATACACAGTCAAACCAAAAATTATTCAGATACTTTTGATATTTTTGATATATTTTTACTAGTGGGTGCAGGACACTATAGTTAATTTATGTAAGTGAGGATAGCAAAATAAAGTCAACTGTGACATATTACTCCCAAAAATTCTTCATACAGTGGACTACCAGTAAAATTGGTAAAAATTTGGAACCAAAAATTATTCAGACACTTTGACCATGTTTTGCTTAAGTGTTATCTGACATAATTAAGATAATTTTTTTCTGACACAGTTTAACTCTGAGATCTTGTCATATTTTAACTATAGTGACTATAGTGAAAAAACTGTATTAATAAATGAAATGTTCAAGGTGTCTGAGTAAATTTTGGTTTGACTGTATATATATATATATATATATATTAGTGCTGTCAAGTCAATTAATCGCATCTAACATAAAAGTTTGTAAATATATAATATAGGAGTGTGTATTTTTATATATATATATATATATATATATACACACACACACACATATATACTTACTTTTATGTTAGATATTATGTCGCGACTAATCAACTTGACAGCACTAATATACAGTGTATATATATACACTGTATAATCCGTGTGTGTGTGGTATTTAATACTTATAATCAATTGTTTGTAGTGAATATATTTATTGTTTCTGATTTAATTACATTATTCACAATGCTTCATGGGATGAATCGTTCATTCTCTCATAAAAGAGGTGGACACCATAAAAAATGTTTTTCGAAGTTGTAACTTAGAGAAGATTAGAGTATGTTTTACTAGAAAATATTATTTCAGTCATTCTACTTTAAAATGTTATATTAAATTCAATTGATATTTGCCATTTCTTTGTAATTCTTTTTGAAATTTTCTAGCAAATTCTGAGCGAAAATAATTTCAAAGTAAATCATATACACTATTTTTTTAGTGAAGTACACAGTCTTGGAATTTTGTCTTTTTTTCTGCCTTTTAAATACATTTTTTGCTTATTCATTTCAGTTGGTTCAAGGTTTAGAACTTTAAAATGAGGAGAATGAATGGGGGAAAAAAAATACCTCTGGAATCAATGCCTGAAAATGTTACAGAGCAAAAGAAAATCAAACACCGCCTTTGACAAAGAACATTTAAGATGTTGAGACTCACTAGATACCACTGTTGGTTCCACATAGGGTCGTCGAAGAGTTTGTCCACCGAGCAGTCCCTGCATTCTGTCCCCAGTGGGGCACGTTTGGCCCTTCGCTTCTCATACTGTTGTTCGGCCCAAGACACCTACAGGAGAATCCACAGGTGCCATTCAGAACCATTTGGTGATGACCAAAAGTCTAAAACATTTATTTTTCATCTCCCACATCAAAAGCACATTTGAACTGTTGTGAATAGGAATTATTTATTCTTTGGGAATATCATTCTATTAAAACATCAAACCTGAAAAAACATGACATAAGCCTATGATGTCTCAGAGGGGTTTTTGAATAAATGGCCATTTTATTATCATGTACCGTACATAGATTGAAAGCAGTGCAAAGGGTTTCGTAAAGTCTCATACCCTGTCATCTTCCGACAGACGTTTGGTGATATGATCCGCACTTCTTTTGGTCCTGCTAGGGTGATTGTGCCGCTTGAATAAATAATGGTTTTTCAGTGCCCCAATCTGCAGACAAATGAAAGAGAGAATTGACTGAAGAGAATGGTTCATATTGGGAGCTAAATTAAGCCTGGTTATAATGACGCAGTTCCCATCTGTCTGGTCTAGTCGGCCTGAAGCTACTTCACAAAAAATAGACTTATTAAGAATGCCTAGCAGCTTACTTGGGTTTCCTTGGGTTTCTTTACATGTATAAAACATTGTTCTAAGAAAACTATATGACACAACAGGTGAATTTTTAATTATATAGGCTGACACTGTGACACGACTGAATTATAGCAAATGTAAATAGTATTTTATTGCTATTATTGCATTAAATGCTTAAAGAAAAAATCAGATGAATTCAGATGTTAGATCTAACAGACAACTATTTAGATTATAGAACATAATAACAAGTATCCTAGTTGCAAAGCACATTCAGCCATCACCCAGCAGATGCCTTAGTGTTGAATGGTTAAGCATATGTTCTGGCAACTGAATAAACACATTTTCTAATGCACATTTATATCGACAGAACAGAACAAATATGATCTGGCAAAGCAACAGTGTTGCTATGAATAAATGCATTAGCTACACAATATAATTGGAAAACACAGTTGCATGCAACACTGATGTAAGGTAGAGCCAGATGTGTGTGAGGCAAGTGTTTTACCCTGGAAGAAACAGTGTTTGTTGTGACTTACCTGTCGGACTAATTCGTAGCCGAGCTCGTCGGCGATGGATCGCGCATTGTGGGCTCCTCCTGGAATCTCCACCGCCCATTCGTTCAGATACTGTCTGTCCACAGCTGAGGACACCAGCGCACAGAACAGAGCAAGAACACTGCACAGCAACATTGGACGACATCTTTCTTCCATTTCAAATCAATTACAACCACTTAAATTTGATCTGGATGATCACGATGAATACAAAACAGTTAAATAGAAATAAGTTACAAATAAATACAGAATATATAAACAAAAGTAATATCAGTCCAGCTCCAAAAGCCTTCCTTGGAAAACGCTATATTCTCCTCTTAATTCTGATGCAGTCTGAGCGAGTAATTGAACGCGCATGGAGAGCCACCAATGAGAGAGTCGTGGAAGGGGAAGGGATGTTTACACGTCAAATTACGAACCGCTCTGACGTCAATTTCTACCTGGGGTAGGATGCTCGGGTCCCGGGGGGAGTCGGGCGGGGTGAATTGCGCATGAAAGCGGAGGGGAATGCTTCTCTATAAATAGCCGACGACCATTATTACGCTTAGAAATTGAGCTGGAATTGAAGCTTTTGTTAGAACATTTACACGGGCAATTCTGCTCTTATGTTCGTGAAACCTTCATAGAGGAGGTTCTAGAACTGATCTCGCTGTATGGTCTACATCTGTTCAAATCAATATCTCATTCGCCTAATTGACTAGCAGATATATACTAAGTTAAGGATATATCTTATAAGACTAAATAAATTGGAAGGGAACGGCTGTTCAGTAATAGTTAAATAGTTGACGTAACTGTCTGCGTCATGATGAGAACGTTTCAGCACCGCAGCTCTGGACAGCTCCACTACACGCGCTGCTCGTTCACAATAACCATATTAAAATTCACAATATCCATATTAAACACCAATGATAAGCATTCTCATACAGAAATCTGGCAACATGTTAAACGTGTTTTGTAAATTTGTAGTTCAGATATGTCACACGCATCTATCTATCTATCTATCTATCTATCTATCTATCTATGTATCGTCTGACTGACTGTCTATCTATTTATCTATCTGGCGACACACAGATAGATAGATAGATAGATAGATAGATAGATAGATAGATAGATAGATAGATAGACAGTCAGTCAGATGAGATAGATAGTCAGTCAGACGATAGATAGATAGATAGATAGATAGATAGATAGATAGATAGACAGATAGACAGTCAGACGATAGACAGTCAGTCAGACGATAGTCAGACAAACAGATAGATAATCAGTCAGACAATAGAAAGATAGATAGATAGATAGATAGATAGACAGAAACACAGTCAGTCAGATGATAGGTAGATAGGTAGATAGATAGATAGATAGATAGATAGATAGATAGATAGATAGTCAGACACAGACAGACAGACACAGATAGTCAGTCAGACGATAGATAGATAGATAGATAGATAGATAGATAGACAGTCAGTCAGACGATAGATAGACAGTCAGTCAGACGATAGTCAGACAAACAGATAGATAATCAGTCAGACAATAGAAAGATAGATAGATAGATAGATAGATAGATAGATAGACAGACAGAAACACAGTCAGTCAGATGATAGGTAGATAGGTAGATAGATAGATAGATAGATAGTCAGACACAGACAGACAGACACAGATAGTCAGTCAGATGATCGATCGATAGATAGATAGACAGATAGATAGATAGATAGAAAGACAGACAGCCTGTCAGACTATAGAGAGAGAGAGAGAGAGACAGTCAGTCAGACAGACAGAAACACAGTCAGTCAGATGATAGATAGATAGATAGATAGATAGATAGATAGACAGTCAGTCAGTCAGACAGACAGATAGATAGATAGATAGACAGTCAGTCAGATGATAGATAGATAGATAGATAGACAGACAGACAGTCAGTCAGTCAGTCAGACTGATAGTCAGTAAGACGACAGATAGATAGTGAGACAGACAGACAGTCAGACAATAGATAGATAGAAAGACAGACAGACAGACTGTCAGTCAGACGATAGAAAGTTTTAGGTTTAAAATAAAGCCATTAAATACCATTTTCAAAAAACAAAAAAAACTTTTGAAATCATATTTCGACGAGTTTACACAACTTAACAGTGAATAAATAATGATTATCAAGTGTTAGTCGTGAACAATGCTTTTTCATAAAAACGTCCAAATATGTAATATTTCTAAAACACTTACTTACCTTGAGGCTGTTATATGGGGTCCTGCAATGTTTTCTTCCCACGTGACAACAAAATGGCTTCCTTCGTGTTGGTTTCCCACTGATCTTGATTTGGCAGACTGATAGGCTGCTTTCCAAATATTAATATTTCAAAATAAATATTGAAGTAATATAATGTGAATAAACTCAATGACATCATCAAAATGCATCGAAACATGAATAATAAGAAGAAAAGGGTAAGGAATATACTTTCACGTTATATTTTTTATGTAGGCTAATCTTGTTTTATAAGCTGCATAATATTCATAACTCACATATGAGGGAGGAAAATGACAAGATGTTGTAAACACGAAAATATAAATATTTTAAAACATTATAATGGACAATATATGACAAAATAAAAAATTGTTATGCAATGTCATGCACATATGAACACGGCTGTAGTAAAAATTGTGGTCCACAGAATCATTCCCACCAGCCCTGTGTATGAATACCAAGATCGTGAAGAGAAAAGCAACAAGCCCTCATGAATATTCGCACAGATTTATTCAGTAAATGTCACAATGACCCAGACAGACAGAGCGACCAATTGAAGCTCAGTCCACTCCAGACGAACACGAGGCGCAGTGTGTCGTGCCAAAACAAGTGCTTGTATCAAAGAGAGAGGCTGGAATTGTGAGAGTTTGAGTATGTTGAGACAGACACCGGTCTCTTTTGATGTCAGCATCTTTTGTTTTGTGCCCCAGGTCCATGTGTTTTATGGAGTTTAAAGCTGTGCATGCCACTCTTGTGCTCCCGCCTACACTTTTGCTCTTGTCTCTGAATAGACTGAGATGTCCAGTCAGATGCATCTCTGTGCCAGCTGTAATTTAGATGCCTTTTACGTGGATTCGGAAAAAACAATCCGGACAAGGCAACTTTAAAATAACCATTATTAAGAACATTGGGTTTCACTTTATAAAATGCGGTCGTTTCGTGTACGCCAGCGCAATCTTTATTCTTCAGCTTTTTACCGGTTTACCTACCCGAGTCCAGGCGACTGAAGCATTTCCGGGTAAATACAAATGGAGAGTGGGGCTTGGTTCTACCTTATGCAGCCTCAAGTGAAGTCAAATATTTACGCGTTCCGAGCACACAAATGACTAAAAAGTGTTTACAAATGGAAAACTCGCAATTTTAGATGATGTCCAAAACGTTGAGTTGTGACGTTGAAAAGGGCCTGTTGATGTGCAACATGGCGGCAAATAAGGCATTCCTTTTTCAGCAGCTTTAAGCTTAGAAATACTATTTTTTACGTCATAAAACTTGAAACAACTTTAACAAATCATTTGTTATTAACTTACCTATAATAAAGAAATTAAATAAAACTTCAATCTCTTTGTTTTGCATAAAAACATGTGTTTTGCACGTGCTTGGTAGGCCTAATATTACTGCTTATAGACAACAATTAATCACTCACCTTTCATGGTTTGTTATATGCAAGTTTTTGTATGCCTATTCTATTGTATATAAATGAGAGAGATCAAATAAAATATATATTTATTATTTCATTTAGTGACTGACGTTAGAGGTTGCAGCCTTTAGCCTCCTTGTTAGAGCATCCGACTCCCATGCCGGAGACCCAGGTTTGAGGCCAACGCAGAGCGGGGCGAGTAGGACCTGGATAAGGGGTTACACATATTATTTTTCCAACTTAAATATGTGATGTTATAACACAGGAGCTTCCACTCCAGCAGGAAATTGAACTATACCATTTAAGTTAGGCAGGGGTCCTTCATTCTCTTGATCGCATGAAATAGCTTATGCATTAGTTTAGTTAAAGTTAAAAGGTTAGTTCACCTAAAAATGAAATTTCTGTCATTAAGTACTCACCCTCATGCCGTTCCACACCCGTAAGACCTTCGTTTGTCTTCAGAACACAAATTAAGATATTTTTGATGAAATCCGAGGGTTTCTGAACCACACATAGGCAGCAACATCATTGCACCTTTTGAGGTCCAGAAAAAGGTATTAAAGACATTGTTAAAATAGTCCATGTGACTACAATGGTTCAACCTTAATGTTTTGAAGCAACAAGAACACTTTTTGTGTGCAAAACAAAACAAAAATAACGACTTTATTTAACAATTTCTTCTCTTCTACGTCAGTCTCCTACGCTGTTGACATAGTGAACGCAGCACTGAGTAATTAATGACAGAAATTTAATTTTTGGGTGAACTAACCCTTTAAATATGAATGTTTTATGTAAATATAATGGGTTTGTGCTGGTTGGTTGATTCTCATGGAATACACCTACTTCTAAAATGTGTAACTTCCTATAAAATATCTCCCAATAAATATGTTTTCATTTTCATCTTTTAAACTATTGAGGCTTGGGACTGTGCATGTTCTTGTAGTGCCACGCAGCAACTAAGCAACTGTCATTGAGATGAATGGGAATGCTACCAGACAGCCAGACATTGAATGAAAGTAAATCATCAGGTCAGTTCTCAGAGTAGGCCTATCAGATGGGCTATTGAGCAAACAGACCATTTGCTGAAGCAGCTTCAGTCATCCACGTCCACCTAGCAACACCTGTTTGCATTAAACACTGAACACATTAGACTTTGCACCTGGAAATAGATGAGGAAGAGCAAGGTTCATGAGTGACAAGCATGTTTATATTCTTTAAAAAGAGGTTGGAGAGTTGGACAGAAAATAGAGGTCTCATATAAGACCACTGTCCACTACACCAGCTGTCATTGGTGGACTGCCACTGCGCAAACCACTCAAACTTGAGGATTTTCTTAGTGTCGGAAGTACTCAGTCATGCAAATGCTCCTTTTTCCTGTAATGTACTGTGTAATTAAAAAAGCTTCACTGAACAAACATGCACACAAACACGTCAAATGTGGAAAAACCAGATCAGCCAATTGAGATAATCTTTCACATCTGATTACTGCCACCTCATCTAAGCTGTCACCGCAACAGCTGCAAGTTGTTATTAAGAGACGTGGTAACGTCTAATGGTGGATGAACAATAAGCATAGTGGGGTAAAACCAAGACCTGTGGAGGGGGATGGGGTGAGACAACAGGAAATGAAAGCTCTGATGGAGCAATGGACACTCTGAATCAGACCTGAAGACGTCATGGAGGCCATGATGGCTATGTAAACAGTGTGTAAAAAATGATGCAGATGAATTAAGTGTAAAATTAATTGAGATCTAGAATGAAAGAGCGATGGATTGTGCAGTCCACTTGACCTATGTTGTAATCATCATTTCATAGGAAAGTTTTACGTCAATAAGCCTTAATCATCACAGAAAGGGAAATAAGTAATGGGATGGCTACTCAAATAAAATGTAGCTATAGATAAAAAAAACATACTACAAAAACAGAAAAATATAGTACAAGCTACATTGAAAATTAAAGTTTTATTTTAAGTTTTGTACTCATCTTGTGAAAGATTCTCACAGAAAAGAAAGAACTGACTCAAAAGAGTCAGAATCACATGAACAGCTCTTTGGAACAGGGTTATTATCGTTAACTAGGGCTGGGTAAACAATATCGATTTCTCGATTTGAATCGATTCTCATTTTTACGAACCGATATCGATTCTTAAATCCCAAGAGTCGATTAGTCTAGTCTGTTTTCAGTTGATGAATGAACAGAACATGTAGAGTGCCTCAGTTAAAGAGAAGCGGCGGCACAGAGCGCATGTAAACATCCTCTCCTCCGCTTTAATACCAGTTACAGCGCGAAATAAACATGACTAAACATCTGAAGGTATGTTAAAATATACAGTACAACTTACCAAAATCCGTATCATGTCTCGTGTACGTTAATAGCTCAATCAGTGTTCCAACCGCGGAAAGACGTCAATAAAACAGCTTGTAAACAATGTCACGTAATGTCACATTTACCTCAGAAAAACATATTCAGTGACCATAAACTCATTAGTCAGCTAGAAAAATGAACTATAGAGAGCAGCATTCTGATAAATATAGATATGCACCATTACATATTCATTATAATGTTCTTCAATATTTAATGCATGTTTGAATAAATTAGTTATGACAGCCACGATTTAAATGTTTATATTAAATTTAAAAAAAAAAAAACGATTATGTAATTCTAAACTTTATTTATTATAAAAAAACATAATTGAGTTTAAGTGTTTGTATATGAATAAGTTAATTTTAACCTTCAATATTATAGTAAAGTAGTACTAACTGACTCCCATGTGTAGTTTACAGCATTAGTTGAGAGATTTTTTTCCTCTAGAAAATTGTACTGTAAGTGATATACTACATCCAAAATAATCGATATCGAATCGAATCGAAATCATAATCGAATCCCAAGTATGTGAATAGAAATCGAATCGAATTGTAAAAAATTGTGTCAGTACCCAGCCCTATCGTTAACTAAAAAATAATTCCATAAAAAAATTCATTACTTGAAATAAAATAAATGTCAACTGAAATAAAATATTAAAAATATTGTAAACTTATTTTATCGTTCATTTAAAGGTACAATATGTAAGATTTTTGGATTAAAATATTGTTACAGGACAGAAGGGAGCGGA
This sequence comes from Ctenopharyngodon idella, assembly GCF_019924925.1. Taxonomy (NCBI): domain Eukaryota; kingdom Metazoa; phylum Chordata; class Actinopteri; order Cypriniformes; family Xenocyprididae; genus Ctenopharyngodon; species Ctenopharyngodon idella. The sequence goes on along the minus strand of NC_067240.1, from coordinate 7,570,505 downwards.
GACACAGGTAAGGATTAACAGGTTTATTTTCAGGTAAGCAGAGCGTGAGAAGAGTGCAGGTGAGTGATGTCAGATGAATGGGTCGATGAGCCGATGAACTGGAAACTGATACTTGTCTGTGTTCTCTAGGGAGCGTGGATACCGGGAGACGAGGAGCAGACGAACACACAGGAGAAGCACAGGAGACGAGGAGACACTGGGAATCACTGAAGACGCTGGAGATAGGTAAGTAGTCGAGTAGGGAGTCCTGGAGGTAAGTAAACACTAGCATGTGTTAACGAGACCGGACAGTGACTGAGTGAACTGGCGTGACTTATATGTGGCTGTGGTGATGATAGTGAATGAGCGTCAGGTGTGGCTTGTTAGTACTCAGGAGAGGGAGTGCGATGTGATTGGGTGAGTGTAGAGCCTGGCGTGTCTGTGACATTACCCCCCCCTCCACGGTCCGCTCCTGAGGACCGCGGACCCCGACGTCGTGGTGGTCGACCTCTGCCTCGGGGGCCTGGCTTGCTGGGGTGTCTGGCGTGGAAGTCGTCAAGGAGGCTGGGATCTAGGATATCATTCCTCGGGACCCATGAGCGTTCTTCGGGGCCATAGCCTTCCCAGTCGACCAGGTATTCAAGGGACCCACCACGACGTCGGGAGTCCAGGATATCTTTCACCTGGTAGGCCACTCCGTCTTCAGCGATGAGTGGAGGAGGGGGATCTTCGGGGTCGCCAGGCTCTGTGGAGGGAAGAACAGAGGGATGGTGAGGCTTCAGGAGTGACACATGGAAAACTGGGTGAATGCGATACTCAGGAGGGAGTTGCAGGTGATAGGTGACGGGGTTGACTTGCCGGATGATGGTGAAGGGGCCAACGAATCTAGGACTCAGCTTTTTACAGGGTAGGCGCAGCTTGATGTCCCGGGTTGACAGCCAAACCTTCTGCCCTGGTTGGAAGTTGGGTGCGTGGGAGCGTCGAAGGTCGGCTGTCAACCTGCGCCTGCGTAGGGCTCGCTGGAGTTGCAGATGTGCTGAGTCCCAGACCCTCTCGCTCTCCCGGAACCAGTAATCCACCGCCGGGACGTCTGATGGTTCCCCATCCCAAGGGAACAGCGGGGGCTGATAGCCGAGCACGCATTGGAAAGGTGTAAGGCCTGTAGTGGGTTGACGAAGAGAATTCTGGGCGTACTCGGCCCAGCCCAGGAACTGGTTCCAGGAGTCCTGGTGGCCGTGACAGAAGGTACGCAGGAAACGGCCGATCTCCTGTATCTTCCTCTCCGTCTGCCCGTTCGTCTGTGGATGGTATCCGGAGGAGAGACTTATGGTCACACCTAGGAGTTTGAAGAAGGCCTTCCAGACTCGGGAGGTGAATTGGGATCCACGGTCTGATACAATGTCTTCAGGTAAACCAAAGTAGCGAAATACATGGTTGAATAATAGTTCTGCCGTTTCCATGGCAGTGGGGAGTCCAGGCAGGGGAATTAAACGGCAGGACTTGGAAAAGCGGTCGACGATTACTAGCACACATGTGCATCCTTCGGAGACAGGAAGGTCGGTGATGAAATCCACTCCTAGGTGTGACCAGGGACGAGTGGGAACGGGCAGAGGCTGGAGTTTTCCGGAGGGAAGATGGCGTGGACTCTTGGAGACGGCACATTCCCTACACCCTTGCACGTACCTTCTGACATTGGATGTCATGTTGGGCCACCAGAAGCGCTGTTTTAACAGCGAGAGGGTTTCGTTGACCCCGGGGTGGCCAGTGCCCAGTGAAGTATGGGTTGAATGGATGAGGGATGTGCGTCGTGACCGGGGTACATACTTCAATCCGGGGGGACAACCCGGCGGAATGCTAGTGGAGGCATTGGACTCGGGGAGCGTTTCTTCCGACCAGGATATGGGACTTACTATGAGTCTTTCGGGGATGATGGGCTCTGGATCCTCGTTGCTCTCGTCGAGGCTGTGGATACGAGATAGGGCGTCGGCTTTCACATTCTTTGATCCGGGACGGTAGGAGATGGTGAAATTGAATCTCGTGAAGAACAGAGCCCATCTGGCCTGGCGGGGGTTTAGTCTCTTGGCTTCACGTAAGTATCCTAGGTTCTTGTGATCCGTTAAAACAACAAAAGGGTGTTTGGCTCCCTCAAGCCAATGCCTCCATTCCTCTAGGGCAAGCTTGATGGCGAGGAGTTCGCGATTGCCGATGTCATAATTGACTTCCGCCGGGTTGAGCTTCCTGGAGAAGAAAGCGCATGGATGGAGTCTGCTGGGATTCCCCTGCTGCTGGGATAAGACCGCTCCCACTCCGGTGGTTGAGGCGTCGACTTCGACGATGAAGGGGAGCTCAGGGTCTGGGTGAACCAGGAGGGGAGCGGTCGTGAAGGCGGTTTTGAGGGCCTCAAAGGCTTGGGTGGCTGCTGGGGTCCAGGACAGAGACTTGGGCTTACCACGGAGGAGGTTGGTGAGTGGACCGGTGATGGAACTGTAGTGCTGGATGAAACGGCGGTAGAAATTGGCAAATCCTAGGAATCTTTGTAACTCTTTAATAGTGGAGGGAATGGGCCATTCTTTTACAGCTGTGACCTTCCTCTCGTCCATGCGGACGCCACTGTGGTCGATATTGTAGCCGAGGAATTGCACGGAAGGCTGATGGAAGGTGCACTTCTCGGCTTTCAGGAAGAGGTGGTAATCTCTCAGGCGTTGGAGGACCTCCGCAACGTGTCGGCGATGTTCGGCCAGGCTCCGGGAGTAGATCAAAATGTCGTCAATGTAGACCAGGACAGACCGGTGCAGGAACTCCCGGAGCACCTCATGCATGAAGTCTTGGAATACGGAGGGGGCGTTGACCAGGCCATACGGCATAACAAGATATTCATAGTGGCCGGTAGGTGTCACGAAGGCGGTCTTCCACTCGTCCCCCTCACGTATTCTGATGAGGTTGTACGCGCTGCGGAGGTCCAGCTTGGTGAACACAGTGGCGCCGCGTAGATGTTCCAGGGCTGCTGGGACGAGAGGAAGGGGGGTAACGGAATTTTATGGTGATTTGGTTGAGTGCTCGATAGTCAATGCAAGGCCGCAAGCCTCCGTCCTTCTTGGCCACGAAGAAAAAACTAGAAGCAGCAGGGGAAGTGGACGGTCGGATGTAACCTTGCTTGAGAGCCTCGTCGATGTACTCCTCCATGGCTTTCTCCTCCGGGACGGATAGGGAGTATATCTTCCCTCTGGGCACTGGCTCACCTGGGATGAGGTCTATGGCACAGTCCCATGGCCGGTGAGGGGGCAGCTTGGAGGCCTGCTTCGGACAGAAGACATCTCTGAAGTGGGAGTAACAGGCTGGGATGTCCGTGGAACGTTTCTCGAGAGGGCTTTCCACTGTGGTAGCCCCGACTTGGATTTCATGGGAACTTGGAGAACTGGAAGCTGGGAGTTCGGGAAAGCAGTCCTGGAAACATTGGTTACCCCACTTCAGGATCTCTCCTGTCCTCCAGGAGATGGTGGGGTTGTGCTGCTCAAGCCATGGGCGCCCTAGGATCACGTCAGATGTAGACTCCTCCAGAACCAGCAGCTGTATCTCCTCGGTGTGAAGCACTCCCACTTGGAGACGGAGAGGTCCCACGCTGTAACGTACCTTCCGTAAAGGTTTTCCTGTTATCGCGTGGATCTGGTAGATCTTCGGCGTTGGGGTGGTCTTGAGACGCAGCTGGCGACAGAGGGCTCCGGAGATGAAGTTTCCAGCTGACCCAGAATCGAGGAGCGCACTGGCTGGAAGACAAAGTTTAGCAGCAGTAAGTGTTACTACAATTGTGAGTGGTTTCATTTTATTTAGAGTGGGCAGGACAGCACTCACCAAAAATCGGGCAGGACGTAAAGGGCATTCAGCGATATAATGCCCGGCACCACCACAATACAAACAGAGATTCTGGGTCAGCCTCCTCTGTCGCTCAGCTGCGGAAAGACGCGAGTGCTCAATTTGCATGTTATCGTTAGCTGGTTCTGGGGAGCTGACGGACTCTGGCTGGCGGGAAATGGAGGGGAATAGCGGCTGGCCCTGGTGCTCTTCTAAGCACAGCTGCATACGAGTGGCGAATCTGATAGACAGCTGAATGAATTTCTCGAGCCCGATGGAATCCTCGTATGCAGCGAGATGCAACCGCACACGGGGATCGAGGCCTTGACGATAAGTGGTTATTAAGGCCTGCTCATTCCAACCACTAGCAGCAGCGAGGGTACGAAACTGGAGGGCATAATCAGACACAGTTAGTGCACCTTGCTTTAAATTGCATAATCTCTCACCAATCGACGAGTCCCAGGCGGGTTTTCCAAAAACTTCCTTGAAGTGGGTTGTAAAACTTGACAAGGATGAAACAACGGGGTTGTTTAGGCTCCAGAGAGGTTCAGCCCATCGCAGTGCTTTCCCGTGAAGCTGAGAGATTATGAAAGCCACTTTTGAACGATCGTCTGGGTATAAGTGCGGTTGCATCTCCAGGACCAGCGAACATTGCAGGAGAAAACCGTTGCAATCCTCCGCCAGACCAGAGAAGGGCGCCGGTTTGGCCATGGGACTGGCGACCACGGGAGGTGAAGGAGCTGTGGCGGTGGATGCGGAAGTGTTCGCTGGTGGCGTTGTCATGGAGGTGCTGGTGAAAGTGCGACGAAGTGCATCGACCAGCTCTTGAATGGGATCCGGGGTGCTCATGCTGTACCTGGACGGTGTTGGTCCGGTCTTCTGTTACAGGACAGAAGGGAGCGGAGACACAGGTAAGGATTAACAGGTTTATTTTCAGGTAAGCAGAGCGTGAGAAGAGTGCAGGTGAGTGATGTCAGATGAATGGGTCGATGAGCCGATGAACTGGAAACTGATACTTGTCTGTGTTCTCTAGGGAGCGTGGATACCGGGAGACGAGGAGCAGACGAACACACAGGAGAAGCACAGGAGACGAGGAGACACTGGGAATCACTGAAGACGCTGGAGATAGGTAAGTAGTCGAGTAGGGAGTCCTGGAGGTAAGTAAACACTAGCATGTGTTAACGAGACCGGACAGTGATCCAAAAACCACTAGAACAATGTTATATATTTTGTTGACTTGTGTACTTACATTATCCCAAATGTTTCCAAGAATGTTTAAATCCAGAGAAATAAGCAATTTTAACCAGAACATGGACCATGTCTGTGCATCGCCTATAAATGACATCATACCCTTGTTTTCCGGTTTTATTTTGTATAAACCATGGAAACACCAAAGACGCTTTGATATATTATGTGTTTTATTAGTCAGGTGTGCAACTGTTTAGATACATTCATTGACAGAAAACTAATTATTGTTATATAGCTCAACACAGCAAGTCTTATTGTTTAAATCTCGCTTTCTTGATTTACCAAGAGTACCATGCTTTTACCATGCCTAATATCGATCTAGCTTACTGCAGTGTGCAACAAGTGTCTCATAGTAGCCGCTCTCGAGCCGTGTGTCGCACTCGTCTCTCATTAGCAATCGCTCCAGCGGCCTCGTTTCTGCTCCCACAGCACTCGCCCTGCTCTGCTTCATACTACAGTAACGTTAATAATCTCAATCTCTTGCCAAGTCCTGTCCTGATTCTTTTCCACCGGCTGTAGACGTGAAGACAACACATCCCATAATTCCGCGAAATCAAGGCGTCATCAAACTATGCCTGAATAAGCGACCTCTAGTGGTGAAAATTTACATAGTGTGCCTTTAACTTGAAGTACTAAAATAACTAAAATTAAATGTATTACATTAATATATTATAGGCTATTAATAAAAACTATATTAAAAAAAGCTAATAAAAATTACAAAAATGCATAACAAAGTTACAGAAAATAGAAAATAAAATCTAATTCGAAATATTAACGAACACTATATAATAGTATATCAATGATACTAAAGTAACACTGCTTTGGAGTTGGATCTTTTCAACCATTCAAATTGCATAAATGACTCACTCACTCAGATCACATGAACTGGAAAGAAACGGTCCGACTCCAAAGAGCCATCCATTCTTGAGTCGCACTCACACACTGTCGGCTGTTTAGAATCAGAAAATTTGATGCATTTTTTAAAAATCTGTTTTCATTTTAATAATAATTATTTTACATTGATGTAACAACTAATATAAAATGGCTCATAAAATAGCAGTTCTTGCCAGCAGTCAATGTTGTTCTGACTCAGACCAGGTATTCTAATCTTCGCTCTCTCTTTCTCTTTCTTCATCACATGCATGCACACACATTCTTTTCTTATCGCCTACTCTTGTCCTCAAACCGTTTCATTTGTCAAGGATGTGTAGTTGTCATGGAAACCTTTCTCCCCTTCTTCACTATCTCTCTTCTCTATCATGCTGTCAGTGCTCAGTGTCATATCAGTGACATAAATATTGGAGGAAATTAATCTGATCATATAACCATGCAACAATGACCAGCAGCTGGATTTATCACACACAGTGACAACACTGGATATCTATTTTGCATAAAACATCAAGGGGAAAAACTGCACACTTTACCTGTAATAAAGCCCACAGCTTGGGACAACATGTCACTTGCTGATATACTTAAGTGTACTAATGTTTTTTTTTTTGCTATAAAACGCAGTAAGTCAACATCCTGAAAAACAGTGTTTCACAACATCCCCCATTGTTGATATATCTGTAATAGCCTGGTGTGGCCTGCACCGGTAATTAGGTTTCTGTTTAGTAGCCTGGGAGTTTCTACAGACAGAACAAGAGATAGGCGGCAGCTCTCAAAGGCACAGGGCTCCCTAAGGTTGAGTAGAACTGTTCGTTTCTATGGCAAATAATGACCAAAAGAGCCAGTTAAAAGGAACATGCAATGTTCATGTGCGTGCATAGAAAGAATATAAGGAAACTGATAGATAAAAAGCATCAATGAAAAAGACCACAGCAAACTGACAAATTAGTGTTGAAATACAGAGCACAGTTTTAATGACTGTCCGTTACAGTCACACAGACCAATTTATTTTCCATTTCTACACTATAGACAATAATGTGTTGGCTCAACAACAAAAAAATTAACGCAACAGTTTGCATCAATTTTTTCTAGTTATGACAACTTATAATGAAATTGAGTTCAACAATTAAGTTCACAATTGCGCATTATAAACTCACAATTGCGAGATATAAACCAATTATGATTTTTTTCTGTGAATTGGGAGATATAAACTCCCAATTGCAAGTTATAAAAATACTTTTTTTTCTCAGAATTGTGAGTTTATATCTCACAATTCTGACTTTATATCTCACAATTTTGACTTTATAACTCAGAATTCTGACTTTATAATTCGCAATTGAGACTTTATATCACACAATTCTGACTTTATAACACAATTGTGAGTTTATATCTTGCAATTCTGAGAAAAAGTCAGAATTGGGAGATAAAAAGTCACAATTATACCTTTTTTATTTTTTATTCAGTGACAGAAACAAGCTTCCATAAATTTTTAAGCTAAGTTGAAAAAAAAATTAAGTCACTTCAACTATTCGAGTTGTAGCCCTGGAACCAATTAATCTATCTATTTTAGTTAAAAGCACATGCACATTAAACTTCATTTGAGCTTACGCGCCAAAGTAATTTTGGCTTGACCTTTTCTATTTACACAATTTTATTAATATTTTTTACAACCCGAATTCCGGAAATGTTGGGATGTTTTTTAAATTTGAATAAAATTAAAACTAAAAGACTTTCAAATCACATAAGCCAATATTTTATTCACAATAGAACATAGATAACATAAATGTTTAAACGGAGAAATTTTACACTTTTATCCACTAACTGAGCTCATTTCAAATTTGATGCCTGCTACAGGTCTCAAAATAGTTGGCACAGGGGCAACAAATGGCTGAAAAAGCAAGAAATTTTGAAAAGATTCAGCTGGGAGAACATCTAGCAACTAATTAAGTTAATTGATATCAGGTCTGTAACATGATTAGCTATAAAAGGGATGTCTTAGAGAGGCAGAGCCTCTCAGAAGTAAAGATGGGCAGAGGCTCTCCAATCTGTGAAAGAGTGCGTAAAAAGATTGTGGAATACTTTAAAAACAATGTTCCTCAACATCAAATTGCAAATCTCATCATCTACAGTGCATAACATCATCAAAAGATTCAGAGAAACTGGAGAAATCTCTGTGCGTAAGGGACAAGGCCGAAGACATTTTTTGGATGCCCGTGGTCTTCGGGCCCTCAGACGACACTGCATCACTCATCGGCATGATTGTGTCAATGACATTACTAAATGGGCCCAGGAATACTTCCAGAAACCACTGTCGGTAAACACAATCCGCCGTGCCATCTGCAGATGCCAACTAAAGCTCTATCATGCAAAAAAGGAAGCCATATGTGAACATGGGCCAGAAGCGCCGTTGTGTCCTGTGGGCCAAGGCTCATTTAAAATGGATTGTTTCAAAGTGGAAAAGTGTTCTATGGTCAGATGAGTCCAAATTTGACATTCTTGTTGGAAATCACAGACGCCGTGTCCTCTGGGCTAAAGAGGAGGGAGACCTTCCAGCAAGTTACCAGCATTCAGTTCAAAAGCCAGCATCTCTGATGGTATGGGGGTGCATAAGTGCATATGGGCAGCTTGCATGTTTTGGAAGGCATTATGAATGCTGAAAGGTATATAAAGGTTTTAGAGCAACATATGCTCCCCTCCAGACGACGTCTATTTCAGGGAAGGCCTTGTGCATTTCAGCAGGACAATGCAAAACCACATACTGCAGCTATTACAACAGCATGGCTTCATCGTAGAAGAGTCCGGGTGCCGAATTGGCCTGCCTGCAGTCCAGATCTTTCACCTATAGAGAAAAATACGTCAAAGATGACCGCAAACTCTTAAGCAGCTGGAAACCTATATCAGGCAAGAATGGGACCAAATTTCAACACCAAAACTCCAGAAACTTTTGGAAAAGTTTAAACATTTGTTATGTTATCTGTGTTCTATTGTGAATAAAAAATTGGCTTATGTGATTTGAAAGTCTTTTAGTTTTCATTTTATTCAAATTTAAAAAACCTCCCAACATTTTTTATAATACTTCATATTTACCTTTCAGATAGTATTTTCTTCCCTTTTGTGACATATATCTGAGTGAAACAGCTTCTCGAATGAGATAAAACTGCTGGGTGGGACTTGATTTTGTCCATCGGGAATTGATTGGATGGTTGAGGTTTGCTATTGCTGTGATGTCATGTGATTGACAGGTTTTCCTCGTGCCAGTAAACACGTCATCAGAGAAGAGAAGAGAAGAGAAGTCGCTGCAAGAGGGAGCGGAAGTTATTTTGATTAAAGATTATGAGGACACATTAATAAAAAATTTCATGGTGAATTTAAAACTTTTAAAACTAAAATTAAATCTTTATTTTATGTTTTTATTTACATATTTACATTGTATATAAGTCGCTGCCACATTGCTATGCAGTTGCTATGGTCTGCTAAAAGTTTTTAGCATGTTGCTATGCAGTTGCTAGGGTCGTTACTAAGACATTGTAGGAGGATCACTGCAGGATGAGCTGAAATGCACTAAAATGTTGCTGTTTTAAGAATTAAGCTGCTTATTTTGACACAGAATTGTTTAATTGACAGGCCGTCTTGAGAATGTGGTGCTCATTATGCTGGAATTAAAGCATGTTGCAACTGTCAAACAATCAATGCCAAAGAAAGAAAATGGCAGCATCTCATTTCCTCTCAGAAAGAAATAGTGCTTTAGACTAGTTTTTCCACAGTCTTTCTGAGGGTTCTTCTTATCTGCTGTGCTGACAGAAGGTCACCTGAACATCTGAGATATCTCTAAAGCTCAAACCATCACACGGGTGCGTTAACCTAAAGGCTAATTGCTCCTGCAGCCGTGAACAGTGACATCCGTGAGGCCGTCACATCTCTCAACGTCATCCATGACCTTTCAAAATAAGGAGAGAGGAAAGTGACACTCTTCCCATGAGCATGACAGAGTAAAAGAAAATGTTTACATTTACTCTCTAGTATACCCTATTTGACAAAATTATATTTCAAACACATTTTAGTATAACAGAAACTTTCACAGTTTTGCTATGTTTTACCTGAAAGTCAATCAAACCTTCCTTTTATAAAAACTTGGGAGACCTTTAGTTTGGCTTTTAAACTTTGTAACCTGTGATGGTAATGATGGTAAAGTCTCATGAGCGAATGTTTTTCCTGTTTTCCTGTAACGCCAATAAAACTACAAAGACTCACTTACACCACAATGATGAATCTTAACTGTGAGATCATTTGAACTCTTACTGCCAACCAGTGGGCACTAAATACAGCCCCCTAAAACTTGACATTAATTATTTAACGTCCATTACACTTCATGGTAATTGCATTAAAATGCCAGGAGAAATACCCTAGGATAGATACCCCACCAATTTTTTTTTATTTTATTATTTTAGAATGATTTATTATTAACTAATATTTTAGCTTTTATTTTTATATTTTCCATTTTCATTTTAGTTTAAGTTTTTGTAATTTTATATACGATGTGCTTTTGTCCTCCATTTTTATTATTTTAGCATTATATATTATTTAATATTTTTAATTAGCTTTTATTTTTATATTTTCCGTTTAATTTTAGTTTAGGTTTTTGTAATTTAATGTATGGCGTGCTTTTGTCCTTTTTATTAGTTTTTTTGTTTTGTTTTTTTGTTTAAGTTCTCATTTCAGTTTTATTTTAATAAACGAAAATAATTTTTAGTTTTAATTTTTAATTACGTATATCAAATAAAATTGCAAATAATAAAATACTCAACATTCCTTGTAATTGAAATAAATTAAATAGCATTTTACTGGTTGTGAAGACTTTTAAAGAGATGGTTCACCTAAAAATGAAAATTCTGTCATCATTTACTCACCCTCAAGTAGTTCCAAACCTGTATAAATTTCTTTGTTCTGCTGAAGATATTTTGAAGAAAGTTTGTAACCAGGCCGGTTTGGGGCACCATTGACTTCCATAGTAAAAAAAAAAAAAACTATGGAAGTAAATGGTGCCCCAGAACTGTTAGGTTTCCCACATTCTTCAAAAATATCTTCCTTTGTGTTCAACAGAAAAAAGAAATTTATACAGGTTTGGAACAACTTTAGGGTGAGTAAATGTTGGGTGAACTATCTCTTTAAGCATACATATAAGTCACGCAAATGTTTCTGATAAAGACACGCTGCTATAGGATTCTGCAGAGTGAAAGACTTGTTCATCTAATTGGTTTTAGTAAATCAATACTTCCAGCCACTAGCGTGGACACAAAACAAACAGCTGATTTCATGAACTAGAGGTCAATAGATACTACAGTGGTGCCTTGAGAACTGAATGAATTAATGAGAGGCGAGCCAGCAACCCCTTTTAAATGATCGTGTCCCTTCTGTATTATCTGAGGTGGAGGACCTTATTCCACACACAGATAAAGACACACACTCATCCAAACGGATGGCAGTTAGGCCGCTAGTGCCTTTGTGTGGTTGAATGTTATCACTGTCACAGGGAGCCTGTAATTATCAAGCATTTAAAGGTTCCTGCAAACATGATGGCTCCACTCTGGACGCTTCCAGTATTGCAGATCTCAGTGTGGATACGCTTCACTTCTCTACTTCAGGGTGTTCTGTGAAGAATGAGTCACACTGCCTTCCTGGCTGCTGCCATTACTGATTACATTATAGACTGCTGGGAAATGAAAACCAATAGAGGGATGATGTAAATAAAAAGGTGGCAGAAGTGGATAATATTTTATCATGACACAACCTGCCTCATGCACACAATCTTAAATCATTAAACAGATGGCCTCTTTATAGAAATGATTTTTCCAGTGAACAATATTTTTGTACGCAATTATTGTACTATTTTGTTATATAAATATAGTCCAAACAAATTGTCTAAATTAGGTATTATATATTTATAATATATTATGACTATATAATATATTTTGAATTATTTCGAATTTGGAATCAATTTTATTTAATTTTTTATTTTACTATTATTTCGGTTGTGGATTAAATTCATGATCTGTGGCCATAAACTTAGCCAGTAAGTTAAGACTGTGTCTTAAGAACTAAATTGACACACTAGCAATTAGTCAAAGGTAAGTCTTGCTTTTCTGATTCAAATTAGACCAGTCTACCTAGTTATGTAACTGACTTTAAAAAGTAAAAAAAATTAGATGACCAACTTTTAAGACTAATCTAAGCAGTTTATGCAACCAACCCCTGATTAGCCTACTATAAATAGTAAATGGACTCAGTGGTAGTATCTATTTTATGACATCAATTTGCAAGGTAGAAAACTCACTGAGATGTATGGAAAGCGCGCCACCTGCTGGACTTTCATGGAAACGTTTGGTTCATTATGTGGCTTTATGCTGCCTTCACGTGCTGTCGGAATTATAAATACGAGTTTCCTAGGGGAAAATTGCACATGAACGCCCTCCTATTTCGAAACTTGAATGCGATAAGCTCGTAATCATGACTTCAGAAGTGGGAATTATCAAATTTCCAATAGCACGTGAAGGCAGCATAAATTACCAACATTAAGTGTATTTAAAGGGATAGTTCACCCAAATGAAAATTCTGTCATTCCGTGATTTACTCATCCTCAAGTTGTTCCAAACCTGTATGAATTTATTTCTGCTGAACAAAAAAGAAGATATTTTGAAGAATATGCGTAACCAAACAGTTGATGGGCCCAATCTCGCCAACAGAGGGTAGTATTGAACCAAAATATACAGCATTTGCCTGGATGTGAACAGAGCTGTATAAAAAACGTTATTTAAAAATGACAATTACCATGACAAACAAATCGTTGATAAGATCATTTTCGTTTTTATTTAAATCATAATTAAAGGTGCACTATGTACTTTTGGCGCTCTAGCGGTAAATAACCAAAACCGCATGCGTCTTGCGGAAGAACATTGTAGCCAGAGCTACTTCTCTCTCTTTATGTAGGCCTACATGAGAAGTCACGCAGGTATGACAACCTTAGTTTATCTTAATACGCCTCACTACACGATCGTTTACTGACAGACAGCTTTGAGTAATAGTGTATTGCTGTTATTTTAAACTTAAGCATACAGGCAAAGAAGATTAAAATGTACCATATGGATCAGACATTTTGTCACAGGAAGGGAACTGAGGGGAAATTATTTTAAATGAAGAACAAGAAAAAAAATTTATCATACCTTTGTGAGTCACTTGCAGCTTTCTTTCAGCTCTGAGCAAGAAATAAGGTGTGTTCGCTCTTGCGCTACTGCTCAAGAATGCTGAAACTTTTTCTGCAATATCTGTTGTTTCTGGTAGAAAGCACAGGGCCTCTTTCATGCAGGAGGGGATAATGACTGGGTTTTTCTTTTTTTCTTGTGTGTGTCTAAGAAAAGCAATAAACAGAAAGAAAGACAAACAGAAAACATTTCATTCCAAAAACCATTTGAGCTAGGGCTGTGTTCCTCACATAAAGCTATTATCAGGCTTGAAAGGCCTGATAGGCTAATTTTGAGGCTTGAAAGGCTTAGTTCCCTTTCATTTTAAAGGTAGGGTTGGCAATTTCGGACAGGATAGCAATAGCAAGTTAGCTTTGAAAGCAGCTCTCTAAAGCCACACCTCCTTCAAAACACATGAACGCATACAGCAGAGTCTGCAAAGCGTCACAATTACCTCATGTCTCAAAGCAGATAACATTACAATAATAATGAACGTAAACAATGTACAAAGCTCGGACTTGTACCACCTGACTGAGTCTGAGGACGTTAACGACTCTGGGTAGAACGTCAAGGGTTGCCATCTTGTAATTATGCTTAAGACATGGCGTGAACGCAGCATAAGCTTGTTGTTTTGGTTCAGGAAGAACTATAACGCTGCATTCACATCGCTGCGTTAACGCTTCTCATTTACTTTGAATGGGTGACGTCATGCGTTGCTGAACTGAATTGTGGGTTCTGTCACATCACTTCACTTCACTCACGTTGCTCACGGCAGAAGTTGAAGATTTCTCAACTTTTCAACCGCCAACGCAGGCGTCAGCCAATCAGATTGCTTTATGCAAAGGGTGCAAGGAAAGAAAATGAGGACGGAGGAATCAAAGGAAAGCTTTTTGGGGTGCTTCTCAATACTCAAACTAATGCTTCCTCGTTTCCTCGTGAGCTGGAAACCGATCAAAGAAAGCCATCTTGAAGGACATCTCAGTTGTTTAATTGCACCACGAGGAGGCGAGGAATGAGGAGCAAGGAAGCTTCCTGAGGAGTAATGAGCAAGCATACACGTCCTGAGACTTACAGAGAAGATATATGTACATGTTTCAATATTTAGACCACTTCTATTATTGTTTGCTCTCAGGATGTAAATAGTTTTAACCAGTATAACAAAAAGTGTTTATAAAAAATTACCTACCCTACCTTTAATTGCAGGGAGCACAATTCTACAGAATTTCTCTTTTGCTTTTCATGAAAGAAAAGAAAAAAAGTCTCTTGTTTTTCGAGGGTATGACAGTCGGATGAACTATTCCTTTAAGAAACGGAGGACAAATGAAAAGAAGCGTTTGAGGGGGCGTGGCACTGTTTGCCTCAGAACATGCATATGCGATATGCAACACATTAAAATTGATAAATAAAACTAGTAAAAACATCTAGATGTAAGTCCAAGAAAGTCAACGGTTAGTTCCAAGAAAGCCAGACACTGTTTGAACAAAGAGCTTGCATGCGCACACAAAAGCCACACAATATAGCCTCAAAACTAAGGAAAATTCATACTGACACAAAGTTGCACACACGCTTTGATTCTCCCCTAAGCCTCTGGCACAGATTGATTCTCTTACAGTCCACAGGAGGAGCAAACACTGTGACACAAGTACACCTCTGGTGAAAACAAAACTGTGTTTTTAAAGTCAGTGATCTTATTGCTTAGACATGCCGCGCAGAAAGAGAAGTCATGGTCCTAAGAAAAATGACAAGGTATGGTTTTTTTTTCACATAATTTATACTGCCTTGTGTTCTGTAACTCTCTGTAGAAAGGTAAAATGTGCAGTTGTTCATCTTTCTTAAAAACGCAATTTTCTTTGTGTAGCCTACTTTAATATAATCAGATTGATTTAGCCATATTAAATAAATATTTTCACTTTAAGGTAAACGGTCTGATTTAGGGTTGGGAACTGCTCTTATTCATAACAGATTCCCTTAAAAAAAAAAACCGAACCGATTTTTTAAAATAATTTTCGGCTCATTAATCGTTCTCGAGCGTGCATTCACCAACAACCAGAAGTTTACATTGATTCCCTGCATTTCTATTCTTTTAATACTTTTTACAGCGCGAAAACTACAGCGATCATTGCAGCCCGATTCCCGAACGGATGACTCTTAGAACGATTCTCGAACGATTGACTCTTAGGAGCCGGTTCTCTTTAGTGAATCAAATCATTCAGCGTAACCAGTGTAAACTGATTCCCAAACGAATGATTCTTATGAGCCGATTAGAAGATTTTACTTATTTAATCTGACTCTCCGAACCGCAATTTATGTCATGTCATGTAGGGGAGAGTGGGGTAAGATGAGCCATTTTTTTACTTACGTGGTCCTCAAGATAAGGGGAAATGAGGCAGAAGTACAATTAAAGTATTTAAAGTAATTTCAGGATGTTTCCTATCATTTTAAATGATCAGAATACATATATGACAGAGGGTTCTAAAAATATGGCATCTTATAAAAAAGTGTTCCAGGTTAGGGATAAGTTGAGCCGAGTCAGTAGGTGGGTGTAAACTGACCATCTAGCTGAATCTGAATCAAACCCATGTGAAATTGTAAAGATAATGTACCTATTTTAAAAACTAATTTAATAATCAAATTTCCTTTTACAAATATTTTGAAAAAAAAATATTTTACAAATATTTCTTTTTTTAAAGCTAAATTAAACAACATAAAACCAACCAAATGAAGTTTAAATTTTAGTATCTTTAATTGTCTGCATTTCTGAAACAATATGTTGAACATCAAACTTGTTACCTTCCCATAAACAAACTAAACAGAGAGTTTGAGTAAAATTAAATAAAAACTAATAAGAATGAATAAATGTCACTGAAACTAATAAACATTTTAGTCAAAAGGTTCTTGACGTGGTAGTTTTTCTGCAATGTTGACCATGATTAAACATCCTCAGAGAAGGATTTGGTGTACTTGTACACTATTCCTATCAAATAAACTTGAAAATAAAGATAAACTAAACCAGTTGCGTAATATTACATTGAAATGACACCAGTTTATACTTTAGATTTAACTTAAATTCATTGCCTTATGGTGGGGTAAGTTAAAACGCTGGCTCAATTTACCCCACAGCATTTGGCTCACTTTGCCCCATAGCTGCCATTTTAGGAAAAGCTAGCTAGCTTACCAATTCAGAATAATATTTAGCTAAATGACTTGCATAATTTTATACGTTGCTAAATCACCAATATGCATCATAAATAGTTTTAGACCTGGACAAATTTGCTTTGATGAAACAGCCATTATCTGTTATGTTAAAATTTTACTTTGACAAGCCAAAAACATTTTTTTAAAGTAAATAAGCGACTCCTCCCACGTGCTTCTCCTTTTCACAGTCTGGCAGAAATGATGGGTGGTTTTAAAATATATGGTCACATGACAATAAAATGGTAGTACGGTTGCCAAGATACAGGGGGTGGGTCAACTAACCCACTGGCTCATCTTACCCCACTCTCCCCTACGGGTCTCAATTAAGGCCCGTTCACACCAAGAACGATAACTATATAAAGATAACTATAACGTTAACTGTTATATTTGCATTCACACCAACGAACAGTAACAATCTGTTTATTCTAAGCTCACGCGCTGCGGTTTTAAAGTGTGTACAACATGTTTTTGTTGTTCTTGTTACATTTACAAGGCTTTAACCAGCAGATATCCTCAGCATGCTATGTTTCGAGTGAATCTAGCTAGTGTAATAGATCTAATCTAACAGTAAATTTAGCGGACGAAGTCGATGGAATAAAAACAACGCCTAATCTTTTTCACTGCAACTTCAAAGTAAAGACAATGTTGTTGAAACTAGCGCTGGATACCTGAGGTAATTTTATATTACACTGTTTGATAGCCTGACATTATGAACTCGTTTTTTGACTTGTCAAACAACTGTGGCTTTTTCTGGACTTTGGCGATTAACTTCTCCGCAAGGTCGTCCGCCATTTTAAATGCGCGAGCCCTTGAATTAGAATGGATTCTGATTGGCTGTCAGTGTTTTACCGTTCAACAGCTGGAAAAAATCGTTCTGAAAGTGATCCCAACGATATCGTTTCTCTATAGCGTTATTATCGTCATAGCTGTGGTGTGGACAGTGCTATTATTTTATATTTAGAACGATTTTTAGAACTATATCTTTATCGTTATCTTTATAGTTATAGTTATTGGTATGAACAGGCATACGTCCGATTTGAAGTAAACCAAGAGCGGTTCAGAAAATGACAAGTTTTGAGTCTTGTTTTCTTTGGATTTAAGAGTAAAATAAGGTCTGCTGTTGTTATTAACTTTACTTGAATAGACTCGTTTGTAAAGTAGGCTAAGCAAGCATGTTAAGCAAAAATGTGCTTTTGAGACCGCTTGTTTTTAAAAACATAAGTTGCATGAACTCGGAATATGAAGTAATCTCGTGAATCTTTAAGACTGCAAACTAAGTAGTGTTAAACTTTCTGCGTATGTTTCTGTGTAAGCCCATTGCAAGGCACTTCTGTTGCAAACTGTTGCGCAATAGAAAGGAATGCTTGTGTTCTAGACAGCTTATCTGCATTTTTAATGCGCAATGCAAATTAAGCTTCAGCATTCACATCGCAAAATGAAATGCAAAAGAGTACACCACATCTTCAAACCAAGAAAAACCGCCCCGTTCATTTCTTTGCTGTAATTATCAGTGTTCTGGTACCCGCGTTCACGGGAGTGGCTTTATCTGAGAACGAGACAGCAGCACACCTCACTTGAATGAAAGAAGCTGGCGAACGTAACTCTAGGAAGACTTTAGCAGACTTTCTAACCTTTAAGCGACGCGTTTTGAGCCATGGCGTATGCTGCGTATTGGGCGAGCATCGTAAGTAGATCCGTATGCTTTCAACTGCACCGAAAACTTTAACTTCATTTATAAAACGACTCGTAGTGATCAAAGGAGGTTCCTTTAAAGAGTTGACAAATGTAAACACATCAGGATTAGGCTGACCGTTGTACTTGTACACACAAGCTCACTTACTAAAAAAACAATGGGTTACTATTAGAAATTGGGCGTTGTCTGATTTGTAGGTTTTAATGCGTTTGCATGGATTATAAAGTTTCCTGTACTGGTATGAGTCGCATTGCAATTGTAAAATCGGAAAGAAAGTTGTCATGGCTTATACACTGAAAAATAAAATTAAAATCAGTGTCAACCTACAAATAATAAAATTAGTTAATTTATGTTCTAAAGTAGGCTATTATAATCTAAAATTCAAGGAGAAATGACAGAAATTGTCAGGTTAAATGGAAAAAATCTATGTCAAAAATAGAATAGCTTTTGAGTCAGTTTATGCTTTTGACTATTCTGTAAGGTTATATTGCTCAGATAGACTTGTTGATTATTCATCATATTGGGTGTAGTGACATGTTAAAGCCTTAGGTTATTGTAAATTTTGACAGGTCGCTAAATCACTTTTCTTTGTCTTCATTTCTTTCTAGAATAGTGACACTTCATTACAAAAAGTCAGTGTTCCTCAGACCTCAAGATTCCAGGTAAGCCATAATTTACAGTTTTATATTTAATATGTGTTGTTTTGAAATTATAATTCACATTAGAATATGCTCAAGTATGTCCCATAGTCATGGAAAACTTGGAAATATCAGATTTTTAGAATGCTTTCCATGCAATGAAAGTCATGCAAATTAACAAAATCTAGAAAGTCATGTTTATTTCTATAGTACAAATAGAGTTTTATAGGTATACTCATTGGCTTGAAATTGCACTTTGTGAGTGTGATGTCTATGAAATATTTTTTTAATAATAATAATAATAAAAGCTCTGTATCCAGTGACAGTGAATGACTGAAAAAACATGGAAATGTATTCAAATTGCTATATGAATGCAATTTTTGTATAGTCATAATTCATTGATCAAGTATATACTTCTCATGCTTTGGCTTTTAATGTAGCATTGACACCCTCTTGTGGACTATAATAGTCCTTGCCAGTCACAGCCTTGCACTTTAGCTGAGTTATTGCTCCCAGTCAGGCTAGTGTCACATATATAAACTATATTTCTGCAAAGCCATGAATGTTTTATAACCCAGCTCTGCAGTGTTTGCACATCCAGCCCAGTAAATGTAAAACAACATTCCTTAATGACAAAAGTCTCCATCTACTTCAGACAGAGAGTCGTACCCACAGAAACAATTGCATTTATGAATGTGTAGTGCATTAAATATATTGATTTTGTATAGCTATATGCACTTGTTTGCTAGTACGTCCCTGGTCAGGCTGCAGTGTTTCAGTGTCCCGTGACAGTGTCGTGAAATGCTCTCAGGGACATTTTGTTACTATATATATATATATATATAACCTGAAACTCATCAGGAGCTCCAGTTACAGTGGCACTGGGCACTGGACTGGCAACTCCAGGGCCCGCTAAACTCAGTATAATAAGGCATAATGTTAGCTAGTATATTATGATACAGGATAGTTTTAGGAGGATAAATTAAACAAAGTTTGAACATGTATCGCTGAGTGTTTCTCAAGATAACACAGCTGGTTTGACTCGCTCGGTAAGCTCGCAGAAGAAATGCTCAGGTGTGTCTGCAGGTGTCTGACATTATGGATGCCAGAGAATCTCACGCATAAACATGTCTGTTGTTCAGAGATCTTTTTATCAGCTTAAACCATTAATGACAATTAGTCGTCTTCTGCCTTCAGGTGTTAATTTCAGTTAATGTTCTCATAGCTTGAGACTAAGTGCTTCTGAAAGTTACAGGAAGGTATGTGGGTGTGTCGAACCTTTTGTTTTACAAAAATCAAGTGTTTGTGTGTGTGCACATGTGTGCACAAATGCAGGATGTTCCTCTGCGAAAGGTCGAGGCTCGCTTGTTCCTTTATGTATTGAGCTAACATAAAAGTGTCAGTTGCATAGCTGTCGATGGAGGGACAGAAATCTCTCAGATTACATTAAAATATCTTCATTTGTGTTCCAAATATGAACAAAAAGGAAAGGAACAAACAAGTTATTCATATGTAGGACATCATTGCTTTAGTTTCTATGTTTCTCATTTTACATGTACACTACCATTCAAAAATCTGGGCTCAAGACTTTTAAATGTTTTATAAGTCTCTTCTGCTCACCAAGACTTCATTTATTTATTAAAAAATACAATGAAAATAATAATGTTGTAAATATTATTCTTTATTTTTAATACATTTTAAAATATAATTTATATCCGTCATGACAAAGCTGAATTTTCAGCATCATTACTCCAACTTCTGTCAATACTTACGAATACGAATGAGATCATCCTACATTAGGTTTCAGGTTAAAAAAAACTGACTGACCTCATAATTTAGATTTGACTTTAGTATAGTTTGACTGTGACTGTTGTTATCTATTGCAGCATTTGTGCCCTCTGTTAAGTGGCCCTCTGGAAATAATTAGCCATGTGAGTTTATAGTATCAGGTTCCTTGGGGCTTCTTTCTCAATCGACACTATGCGGATTGATGCTAAGCGTTTCAGTGTGCTGCTGTTGATTAATGCTTCATATGTCGAAATGAAGCCCCCAGGAATGCAAGTCAACATCTCCAGTCAGGTGGTGTCTTTGAGAGTTGAGAGGATTGATATCTCTTAAATTAAGCAATAAGGTATGAGAGGATGTGCTATATTTTGAATATACTACTTTGGAGAAGTAAAGGTTACATATTTGATTATTCTCAGAGTATAATAATACACCGAAAATGGAAGATTAGGATTTGTTTCTTTCACTGAAGCAACATGAAAACCTTGTTTTATGACGGCCTCTTCCCAACTGGGAACTGAAAATCCCCTACCTTAGTAATGCTACAAGAATTAAATTTTGTTGTTTTTAGTCAATTTAATTGAAATTATTAAGTTAAAATATCACTTTTCACATTTTTTTACAGCATTTTACTTACTTAAAGGGAACTTAAGGAATAAAGGGTTAGTTCACCCAAATATAAAAATTCTCTCATCAGTTACTCTCATGTCGTTCCAAACCCGAATAAATGAAACTTTCGTTCATCTTCGGAACACAAATTAAGTTATTGTAATGAAATCTGAGAGATTTTTTGTCCCTCCATTGACCGTCTACACAACTACCACTTTGACACTTCAAAAAGTTCATAAAGAGATGTAAAATTAATCCATATGAATTGAGCAGGTTAGTCCAAATTTTCTGAAGGGACATGATCGCTTTATATGATGAACAAATTCAATTTAGTCTTTTATTCACATAAACAATCATCAATGCACACATCAGTTATGGTAAAGAGAAGTTCAAGCATGCTTGCTTGACAAGCAAGGTTTGTTCTTGCGCGTCAAGCAAGTACGGTTGAGCTTCCACAAGAAACAAAAAGGTTTGATCTTGCGCAAGCAAGTACGGTTGAGCTTCCACAAGAACCAATGAGATTTGTTCTTGCACATCAAGCAAGTACGGTTGAGCTTCCACAAGAACCAATGAGGTTTGTTCTTGCGTGTCAAGCAAGTATGGTTGAGCTTCTGTTTCTGTTCGCTGATCAATGTTTATATGTGAATAAAAGCAAAAGTCAATCTTATCACTATATATAGCGATCATGTCGCTGAAATTTGGACTGAACTACTCAATTCATATGGATTAGTTTAGGATATCTTTATGAACTTTATGAAACGTAAAAAAGTGTCAGTTGCGTAGCTGTCTATGGAGGGACAGAAAGCTCTCAGATTTCATTAAAATGTCTTCATTTGTGTTCTGAAGATGAACGAAAGTTTTATGGGTTTGGAACAACATGACAGAGAGTAAATGATGACAGAATTTTCATTTTTGGGAGAACTAACCCTTTAACATCTCTAATGCAAAGACCACTTTACTTAAACTTGACTGCACAAGTTTCTGAAAGATTATTTAATTACTTTCAGGCAGTGAATTGACTCCAAATAGAGTTTGTAGGTAAGCCAATTTCTCATGGTATAAAAAATTTCAAAGCTCTTTGACACAGATTGGCTGTCTTTTGACACAGTTGTCCAACACGCATAACTGCATGTCCACATCTGATTGAACTTGAATTGTCAGTTGGAAATTATGGAGGTTCACACCCAAGCCTGTCTCACTGAACAGGCATGCTTTGTTCTCAGCATTTGGGGTGGATAGCTGCACACCGTGTTTTGGCATTTGAGGCGAATGTTTCATAAGTGCAAGTCACTGATTTTAACTCTGCACATTTAAAACATGATTGAGAAGCTCTTGCAAGACACTCAATGTAAAGATATTATGCTTCCTTCCCTTGAAATGTGACTTCTTGCTGGTTACACATGCTGATTAGGAATATTTCTAGGGAATTGTTTGGCTAGCATGCTTTAGATTAGTTATACTTGGCAGCAGACACACTAATAAAGCACAGGAAGTCTAGCCCTGACCCTTGCATTCGTACACTCATGTTTTGTCATATATAGTCCCTGCCACTATGTTTTATAAGTCAGAGCACTTTTGTTCCAATTAGTTTGTACTTTGTTTCATTTGTTGGTTCATGAATTTTAGTGTTTGTATGCACGTCTTTCAAATGCACCATAAAAACAGCCATAAATGTTTACCTTTGGATCATACCGTGTGAACATGCAAACATACACCCTGGATATCCCTGCTTTAAGGCAAGACACTACAGGCAAAACCATTTTTATTTTGAAGTAGTCAATTTTAAGATTTTGGGCTATTTGGCTTTTCATAGCATGTTTTTTTTTTTTTTCCAGACTAGTAGACAGAAAACAGAAAAGACACATTTATGTGTTTATTGTCTTTCACTTTATCTGTCTATAGATTTTAATTATATTTAAATACGTTTATTTAAAAGACATTTTATTCCTACTTATATTCTGAAGGTTTTTATAGAGGTTTTTTTTTAATCATTTTTATACATTTTATTCTTAAAAACAGGGTGATTTTTTTTTTTTTTCCAAATTGATAGAGTGATAAAAAGAGATCCCTTCTGTAAAAACCTTTGACTATGTATTATATGCCAACAAAATGAAAGATGAATTTTTAACCTGGCTTTATGTTCATATTTTTGTTCTGGAAATGTATGCAAATGAGTACATATTTAATTATTAATGCACCATTTGCATATTTAAATTTATTTATAATAGTTGTATTTCAGAAAACTTGTTATACAAATAAAATGTCTGCAAATGTAATCAATCAACTGGGTAAGAATGGTGATATCTATTAGTAATTTTTTTTTACCCTATTCACTTGCCTTGAAAGTGTATCTGACTTCTCAGTCAGGCGGTATAAATTCCATGTGCTTCCATGTTTAGTCATTCCTCCTTCCCTCCCTCCTTTTGAGCCTGCCTCCAGAAAGTGCCCTAGCCACACCCCTCTTTAGTGCCCTGACCACTCCCCTGACCCCTCCCCCTGCTCCCTGTGCCTGGAACATGCTGTAGCTCAGACAGCAGACACAGCAGAGCCACAGAGACGCCGCCACACACTCAGCACCGGTAGACATGGGCCAGATCATCACCTGGATCCGCGGCACACGGGACCAACCGGCCCTGCAGGACGTCGCTGTAGAGCAACAGGTGCTGCTTACTGGATATAATCATATTGAGGTCTCAGAGAGTACCGTGCCTGCATGGGTTTGCTTAAGTGGGTTTGAGTTGCAGTGACTGACTTGACATTGTGAGGATTAGATCATGTGCTTTTAAACTTTCCATGAGTTTTTGTTTAGTGTACGTGTTCCGGTCAGTGGGTCTTGGCTTTGGTCCCACAGCAACCCTCTGAGGGAGGAGGAGTGCTGGAATGTGTGGGGAATACCAGGGAATGTTAGAAAAAGTCTAACTATAGGGACTTTTAGCACTTTAATAAAGCTGCAGCTTCACCAAGGACTTTCAGTCTCTGTTATCTGTTTTACTGGCAATGTTATGACAAATCCAGATGTTGCAATGCGCAGTAGTTGTGTAATGATAGCATTTTGGGGTGTGTTTCACTGTGATTCTGTGATATAGGTGATGATATGTTTTTTGCAGAATTTGCTATGATGAAATTAATTTATAATACCTCTGGTTTGCTTTATTAATTGAAACTATTTTGCCTTATTTGGTTCTGACTTTTGCATCTGATATTTTAACCTATTCATTTTCCTACTATGTCAGTCATGTCACTAATATCACCAGTTTGCTTCCTGCAACCTAAAACTGGTATTATGTAGACGTCATGGGTAGCTATGTCATTTTGAGCATGAGCAGAGCTCTCTGATATGGCTGATGTTGGCCAGTAGGCTTTTATCCAAGTGCTGCACATTCCCACAGTGCAACATGCCAGCCTGGTTAAGCATCAGCTATACTGATGTTAATGGCCTGAAGGAAGACACTTGCTCACTTTCACTGTAAAGAATGTGCATTGTTAATTTACATACAGATATTTTAAAATGCAACCAAATAATGATGAGTTGTGAGTTGTGTATAGTGCATAGTTTCAGTTACCCAGAGGTTTATTTATTTTAACTTAATTTTGTATAATTAATTGATATTAAAGTGTAAGTTCACCCAAAAATGACATTTCTGTCATTAATTACTCACCCTCATGTCGTTCCAAACCTGTAAGACCTTCGATCATCTTCGGAACACAAATTAAGATATTTTTGATCAAATTCAAGGGTTTCTGAACCACACATAGGCAGCATATTACACCTTTTGAGGTCCAGAAAGGTACTAAAGACATCGTTAAAATAGTCCATGTGACTACAGTGGTTCAACCTTAACGTTATGAAGCAACAAGACAGTTTAAGACAGTTTGTTTTATCCAGGGACACATGATCAGAACCATTTGGGCATTGGCTGATATTACAGATTTTTAAATTTATCAGTATATGTCATGATTGGGTAGGGATGCACCCTTTTGAAAATTTTGGCCAATACCGATAATTCTTTATATTTGAAAGCCGATAACTAATATATTGGCCGATAAATCTAAATCAAAATTTTTATATCAATTTTAGAGCCTGATTACAAAAACAACAGTCTCACCATTAAAAGCCATGTCCCAAGCACACATTATAATGTTCTCATTATAATATTATGTAGCCTATATAACAGACTTGTGCTGTACGTTACACTGTATTTTCCTTTTTGAAGTGATTTCAATCATATTTCAAGCCATTATATATTAGCTTTAATATATCTGCCACATTGTCTTATCGGGCCAATAACAATAACACTAAAAATGTATGTATATCGCCGATACCGATATGGTGGCCGATATATCGTGCATCCCTGTTATTGGGTATATATATTGTATGATGAAATTGGATATTTAATTATGCATGCTCATTTCCCCTATTTTTACATCAATTAATCTCTAAAAGAACAAATAATTTAATAACATGGCTAGATGTATTTTATAGCAAATCTCTCTCTCTCTCTCTCTTTCTCTCTATATATATGCAATATAATGATTAGTGTGAATAAAAAATATCAAATTAAGGCTAGAAATGCAGTTGCAACACTGTTCTGTGTTGGGGTATTTTAAGCACTAATTCTGTTAAGTGATTTCAGTGTATTGTGACAGGGTATTGATCTACAGTGGTTTGTGTGCTCAGTTAGCTGCGCACTATTGATCTGAACAGCTAGAGGAACATGTGTTCCAACAGCATGTAGTTCCAATAGCACACAACTATTTCTATTTCTGTATGTTTGGGTGTGCACATGTGCATATATAGGTGTATTTGCAGACTCAGCAGCTAATATCGGGTATTTAAAGCATGAGATTGTATTTTTGTACCCCAGGTTGTCTCAGAGGTGGACTGTCAGATTTGTCAGCTGTTGACCTAATACAGAATAATACTGCCTGAATGCAAACAAGTTCCCTGGCATTTCCTGCGCTTCTTGTATTTAGGTTGTGTTTTTGCTGTCGATTTTGTAGAGGTTACACATCGGGCCTGGAAGGTTCAAAGTTTGAATGCCCTTGAGCCCATATGGGGATCTCACACGTTCTGAGCATGATCAGATGTTGAATCAAAAAACATTACTGTGTTCATTGCCTAACCATCATGCAAGGATGATATCACCATGAGTTATGCACACTTGTGCAACAAGAGCTCTGTTCTTTCACTTTTCACCCAAGCTCTGTTCCAAATCCGAGTGAGTTGCCTCCCTACACAACATTTTAAGGCATCATAAGTGTGTTAGACAGCATTTTACAAGATAACTAATTTTAAGGCATCATTACATGTATCATTTGTGGAGAATTAGCAAACCCTAACAAAGCAAATCCCAGAATATAGTACAAGAGAAAAAAACATGTTCGTGGCAGTTATTTAATTGTAGTAATTATCTAATCTAATTATGTATTTTTTTATGTATATGTATATCTTTACACAATTTGTCACATTGCTTCCTAAGTAGCAGGTAGCTGCCTATGTAGGCCGTGGACAACAAGGCAGCTCAGCTCACTAGATTTTAAAAACAGAGCTTGAAATTGTGTTACCATACAGCCCTTATTCATGAAGACAGACAGCAAACTGGCTTCAGATGCCCACTGACTCTTGGACAGAAACTCTGTCAACAAACCTCATGCAGAGCAAACTACTAAATATAGACACCGTTGCAGCATAGAACGTCAGGAGTACCTTTGGTTTCAAAGTCAGTAATACTCATACTTTTTAGAGATGGTGAAAAGCTGAAAGAGACAGCTAGATACAGTGATGTTGTCAGATTTGGTGTTTTAGAATGATTACTATTTTGGGGTGTATATTCACCCGCACCATCTAAGTGAGATTTGTATGTTACACTAAAAAATGCTGGGTTAGAAACAACCCAAGTTGGGTTGAAAATGGACAAATGCAGCAAATGGGTTGTTTTAACCCAGTGGTTGGGTTAAATGTTTGCCCAACCTGCTGAGTAGTTTTATTTAACTCAACTATTGTTTGAAAATTACTGTATTGCTTGCTTAAAATGAACCCAAAGTATGTTGGAAATTAACATTTATGAAAAATAATTAAACGATAAGCATTTATTAAATTGCTTATTAATAAATGTTCACCTTTTGATTATTATTGTTGCCTCTAGTAATTATGTGTCTGATTTTTGATTTCCAACCTATTTTGGGTTCATTTTAAGCCAGCCATATAGTAATCTTTAAACAATAGTTGGGTTAAATAAAACTAGCATGTTGGGCAAACATTAAACCCAACCGCTGAGTTTGTCCATTTTCAGCCCAACTTGGGTTGTTTTTAACCCAGCATTTTTTAGAGTGTATGTTTTATTTATTTTTTATTTTTTAATTTTATTATTTTATCTGTTACAAGCAAACATTGCGTCATAATGTGCTGATTCAATCATATTGCACCCGAGGGTTATTTCTTCATCAGTGTCACACCTTGTGTTTTAAAAAAGTCAGATTTCTTTAGAGCTTTGAGTCAATTGTGTTCATATGTTTATATGCGCATGTATGTAATACTGTGATTATTACATTAAACTTCTTTGTGTACATTTAGGGCTGTGTCTTTTCTCAGACCACAAATTGAAAGCCTCAAGTGAAAGGAAAAGCAATACCTACAGTATGTCTTGAAGACCACATGAAATCAAAATGGGAGTTTTAGCTTTGAAGCTTTTTATATGTGAGTGTTCTCCTAAAATACGACAAAATTAACTTTTAGGAGGATACATGCATATCATTTCCCTTTTCCAGAGAAAACAGACCAAAAATAAATCTTTTGATGTAAAGACTATTTCTATTTTCATTGGCTACAAAATGGGAAAGCCCTTAAAATATCCCACCCACTCTGTTTTAAATGAAAACGTCGTCACAGGACAGAAAACTGCGCTATCATGAGGTCTCTTTGATAAAATCTACAATTGTTGCTACAGGATCGGAATGAAAGCACAGCAATTATCATGGAAATGATGTTTTAATTTCCATTGAGATGAATGGGAATGCTAACAGATAACTGTCTTCAGCTATATTAGGACTCAAGGACCGCTCAAACAAACAGGGCGGTGTTTTATTAGAGCGACCTCAAAGTTGTGTAGAGCATTTACAGAGCCTGGTTTGTTTTCGAATGTTTTCTATTCAGATTGTCAGTTCTGAGCCTGCAGAACTTGAATTGCATATACACTGAGAGTCATTCTTTGGCCTTCTGAGATTCATTCCTAGATTTTGTCACGTCACCTCTCGACCTCTTCTTTAGGGTGGGGATGACAGCCCTGATGACAGACTCATTTATTAACAGATAAGACTTGCTATGCAACACTCCTGTTTAGTCATTCTTGTCCTGCTGTAGCCTGCTTTATGTTCGTCATGATCTTTAAAAAAACACATTTCCAGACCATTCATTTGGGAATCATCACATTACGGAAGTAAAATGGGTTGGAAATTACAATTTGTGTTGACTTTAATCAGATGGACGGTAACGAAATCTGACTTGGTTGTTTTAGTTGTTCTGTGAGGGGAAGAATCAGTTGCATTTGGTTAGTGGTTCTTTCCTGTTTTCCTTATTTGGTTTCATTCAAAGGTCCCCCGTCTCAGAAGTGGCTCTGTGGAATGTAACTGCATTCCAGCATGCACAAGACAACAAATATAAAAATTTGGGTGTTTGTTGGATTTTGTTGTGTTCCGTGAGAAGTGCGATGTGCACCTCAAAATCTCCACCCAGCTGCACCCATTGTAACTGATTCTGCTGTCAACGAAATGTGAGCTTTTTCATGGATGAAAGCTATATGTCGGATTGTGCAAGCAAGCTGTGCAAAACGTATTAGATGAAAATCATAATCGTAATAAGAGCAGCCTGTGTCACCAGCCTCTCCCTCCAATTTCCTGTCTAGCTGTACCTTCCCTGCATCTTGCATGCTACGTGTGTGTGTGTGTGTGTGTGTGTGTGTATACAAATATTAGACAATTTGCACTACTGTTCAAATATTGGGGTTCATAAATTAATGCTTTTATTCAGCAAAGACACAATAAATAAAGACATTTACAACTATACAAAAGATTTGTATTTCACATAAATGCTGTTCTTTTGAACTTTCTATTCATCAAAGAATCCTGAAAAAATGTATGATTTCCACAAAAATATTAAGTAGCTTAACTGTATTTAACATTGATAATAATAAGAAATGTTTCTTGAGCAGCAAATCAGCATATTAGAATGATTTCTGAAGGATCATGTGACACTGAAGACTGGAGTAATGATGCTGAAAATTCAGATTTGCCATTGCGGGAGTAAATTACATTTTAAAATAGATCAAAATCTAAAACCGTTATTTTAAATTGTAATAATATTTTACAATATACTGTTTTTATTGTATTTCTAATCAAATAAATGCAGCCTGATGAACATAAGAGACTTCTTTCAAAATTCTACAAACAATAACACATAATGACATTGTGAAAGAAGTTTGTTGGAAATCTTTGCAAATGTATTTAAAAGAAAAAAAAAAAAAAAAACGAATCGAAACGAACGAGAAATCACATGTACATAAGTATTCTTTTCACAGCCTTTGCCATGACACTCAAAATTGAGCTCAGGTGCGTCCTGTTTCCACTGATCATCCTTGAGATGTTTCTAAAACTTGAATGGAGTCCACTTGTAGTAAATTCAGTTGATTGGACATGATTTGAAAAGGCACACACCTGTCTATATAAGTTCCCACAGTAAACAGTGCATGTCAGAGCACAAACCAGGCCATGAAGTCCAAGGAATTGTCTATAGACCTCCAAGACAGGATTGTATCGAGACACAAATCTGGGGAAGGGTACAGAAACATTTCTGCAGCATGGAAGGTCCCAATGAGCACAGTGGCCTCCATCATCTGTAAATGGAAGAAGTTTGGAACCACCAGGACTCTTCCTCGTGCAGGCCGCCGGCCAAACTGAGCGATCGGGGGAGAAGGGCCTTAGTCAGGGAGGTGACCAAGAACCTGATGGTCACTCTGACAGAGCTCCAGCATTTCTCTGTGCAGAGAGGAGAATCTTCCAGAAGAACAACCATCTCTGCAGCACTCCAACAATCAGGCCTGTATGGTAGAGTGGCTAAACGGATGCCACGCCTCAGTCAAAGGCACATGACAGCCCGCCTGGAGGACTCTCAGACCATGAGAAACAAAATTCTCTGGTCTGATGAAACAAAGATTGAACACTTTGGCCTGAATAGCAAGTGTCATGTCTGGAGAAAACCAGGCACCGCTCATCACCTGGCCAATACCATCCCTACAGTGAAGCACGGTGGTGACAGCATCATGCTGTGGGGATGTTTTTCAGCGGCAGGAACTGGGAGACTAGTCAGGATCAAGGGAAAGATGAATGCAGCAATGTACAGAGACATCCTTGATGAAAACCTGCTCTGGACCTCAGACTGGGGTGAAGGTTCATCTTCCAACAGGACCACAACCCTAAGCACACAGCCAATTTAACAAAGGAGTGGCTACGGGACAACTCTGTGAATGTCCTTGAGTGGCCCAGCCAGAGTAAAGACTTGACTGAACATCTCCTGAGAGATCTGAAAATGGCTGTGCGCTGACGCTCCCCATCCAACCTGATAGAGCTTGAGAGGTCCTGCAAAGAAGAATAGGAGAAACTGCCCAAAAATAGGTGTGCCAAGCTTGTAGCATTATACTCAAAAAGAATTGAGGCTGTTGGTGCCAAAGGTGCTTCGACAAAGTATTGAACAAAGGCTGTGAATACTTATGTTTTTATTTTATTTTTTTTCTGTTTTTTATTTTTAATACATTTGCAAAGATTTCAAACTTCTTTCACGATGTCATTATGGGATATTGTTTGTAGAAATTTGAGGAAAATAATGAATTTAATCCCTTTTGGAGTAAGGCTGTAACATAAAATGTGGGAAAAGTGAAGCGCTGTGAATACTTTACGGATGCACTGTATTTATCATGTTGAACCATTACACATCCGCCTATTTTTGTCAGAGGAATAAATTAATAATATTTTTCTGTTTCATAGTTTTCTCATTTATCAACTTGAGGTTTAACATTGCCCAATATGTGCACCAGAGGGCGCACTTCCACCATAAAAGTTGCCTGAGTTTTACTCTGTTTGGGGATGGTAAACAAAATGGCATCCCATCTGAACAAACAAGCCAGATTATTCTTTTGTTTTACCAGTAGGTGGGTATATGAAGGCAGCGAGCCAAAGCCTGCAGTGGCTACGTAACTATGCCGTGTTCCTCTTACATAAGCACTGGCACCAATTCTGCACCAAGTCCGAGCTTCCGTTTAAAGCAGGGCTCATGACTCACCCAGTTGTTTTTCGTTCTCTGTCTTTGCTTTCTGCTGTGCATTAACTCATTTCTTTCTTCCTTTCTCTCTATCTCTCTCTGATTATTTTCCATCTTCTGGGTGTGGTGGATTGACACGCATGTGATGCTTTTCTCTTTCTCTGGGCTGATGGTAGGTTGTGCAGTTCAGATTCCTGAGCAGTGAGTGTACCAGACACACCCTGCCTGACAGGCATGTACTGGAAGGTTTGTGCCTGCACTGCGTCTTTTTCTCCACCAGCCTGCACAGAAATGTGCACAACTGCTTATCAGTCCAAACTGAGCCAGACCCCTTCAAACCACTGCAGTCGGCCTATCTTTGAAACCCATAACCACCACCCCAACTCCAACTTCCTTAGTTGTATGGAAACAGTCTTGTGTTTACTTTTCCTGGCTTGCTGTGCAGATAGGCGGAACTCTGCCTCTCTCGACCAATCGGGACACTTCTACAGCGCATCATGAGTTCGGGGGAGGGGCTTCAGCTTTTGAAGTGCTAGATGGGAGGGGTTTGAGGCTTCTGGCTTCACTGCTGGGCGTGTTTCTGTTAGTATATGCGTGTATGTGTGCATGAGGGATATATTTTTTATATTTCAGACCGAGTGAATTTGAAGTGACTCTCTTTTAGACTGGATTACAGACAAAAGTGAAACAGGACACTCTTTTGGTTTTGTTACAGATGGTATGTATCTACAGCACTTCCATTTCTGTCTGTGGTTTCCTGTCAGTGTACCTGACTATAGCTGAAGATTCTGCCAACTCTGTGGCAGTTCGTGGAAATTATTACTATGCTTTTGGCACGAACGTGACTGCGCTTGTTTCATTGTTGTCTGATAGATTAAAAAGGCCTCAGTGTATTTTTAGCTATATATCTGAACAGACTTTACATTGTCCGAACTAAAAGGAAATTGTAGAAAAAGCTGGTTTGGTTATTAAATTTGTTACTTTAGTTTTGTTTACTGCATTGGTTTACAGTTTAGAAGGTTTTAAGTTTTTGGTAAGCAATCTGTACACGTCAGAACTACAGCTGTCTGCCACAATGCTCACATTTATGAAATGTTTATGACATCACATTGCCATTTTCATACTTTGTAACCTTCCATTTTGACTTGCGCTTATGGCAAGAGGTAATATTTCATGTCTGGAAGCATAGCTGGATAATTAATTCATTTCATAATAGGCCTACAACAAGTGTGCTACACCCTGTCTGATTGGTTACAGATTCTTGTTGAAGGTGACAACCAGAATCTAGCATAGACTTGCTAAGTTTACTCTGGTCAGGGTTGCCAGGTCTTCACAAGAAAAATAGCCCAAATGCCAGTCAAAAGTAGCCAATGCTATTTTCTCTGTTGGGCGGCCGAATTCTCCATTGAATTTGTACGTCTGGGGGGTTTTGAGGGTGTTGGAGCACCGAAATCGTACATATGGGGGTGAAAATCAACCCTCAGAAAAAAAATTAACCCATGGCAACAGCTTAAAAGTAGCCAAATTGAGCAACACTGACTCTGATGCCATCATGGTCAAACTGTTGTCGAAATCTGTATGCTTTTACACAGTCAAATATGCCCATGCTGTAAACTTTAAATGTTTTAAAATATGAATCCATGGCCACAGGCTCACAAGAACACAGTTACGCCATCTACAAAACAGGTTTTGCTATATGTATACCATTCATGAACACATATAGCCTATACCTTGCTGCTGGCCATTTAGTACATACTTGACTGCTTGCAAGTAGCAACTTGAAGGCATTTTCCAAATCCAGGATGTTACCTCATTATGGCATTTGTTGTATAAAAGCTAACATTTAAGTCACAAGTCTTGCATAATTGATCATATTTGAATAAATCACATCTTTAGTCCCAGAATTGACTGTAGTCACTTTACTAGTTAGTCTTGAAATACAATCTGCCCAGTGTCATGCTAATCTGTGTGCTATTGAACCTCTCATTATACCAGTAAAACCTGCCCATTCTTAAACATCAATGGTAACATCATATTGTCATCACTGTTTTGTTGTCAAAATACAGAAATGTTGTCGTCATACGAGTTGATTACCTCATTTTGACTGAGAAACATGGCAAATATGTCATACAATGGATTAACTTTCTGAAACCACAGAGGGTTTATGACTGTACCATTGTGGTAATATGGGTGGAGACATGCATTAAGTCATGAATTTTGTTAAAGAATAGAATCACTCAATGGGGTGACTACTGAAAAAGACATATAAACTGAAGATTTTTACCGTTCAGTAGTGCAGTTGAGGGAGTTTGAGCTATTGGGATGTAAGAATCAATGCTAATGTAGCTTACTTATATTTACAAATCACCAATTGTTATTCTCAAAGGGTGTGTCTACAGATTTAACGTGCAACTCCACCAAATATGCTTCTTCAATACGATTGTATGAGAAGAGGGCAGTGGCTCTGAGGCTAAAACAGGTTGGAGAGAACCTGTGTGGTTTGTACCTAACCCGTGTTGCTTTCTTTACCACATTTGGTAACTCATGCTAACATGCTGTGGTTTCTGGGAGGAGTTGTCAGACTGTGCAGCGGGATGTGACAACATTGTTTTGTGAAGGATCCATCTGTGATAGTTAGACTGTCCATCAGGAATTTTGACCATCATGATATTGAGATGACAATGTGAGCTCATCATTTAGACTGGACTGAGTCTTTTTTTGGGATGTTGTCTATGTCAATGAAAGCAAAACATAACCATTTGAATCATAACATTTAAAGAAAATTGTCATCGTTATTTGTAGGATAATCTGTTGTGGTTACATTAATGAGATCTGTGGAATGTTTAGTTCTATTTTTAAGTGCAGTGAGTCAGCATCAAATTTATTTTGGTACTTCTGCACACATGCAGTGTCCTTTTAAATAGTACCTTCCCAATGTTTACCCATACGTTTACCCATAATGCATTGCGTTTTTTTATTGCTGAGCATGCCTAGTGTTTACCTGACTAAAAGGTACGTATCTAGGTGGTTTCTTGCACGCAACGTTTAGCTCTACACCCATGTTCATTGAAAACTATACTCACACTAGTTCTCTTCTATGGGTTTCCACCTTTTTTCTTTTGTATTATTGTTGAATGGGTTGGGTTATTAGGTTAGCAGCCAAGTATTTCTAAAAGCGCTCTGCTATGCTTTCAAGAGTTTTCGATAATGTTGTCCACTGCTGCATCAGTGCTTTTATTATTGTTGTTGCTCATGTATCTTTATTTAGTGGCACAGGCAAAGAACACTGAGGCTGCATTTACACTTGGTGCCCAGTTCCTATTTGTTGACTATATCTGTTTTTTTTACACTATACACTTGGTGAAACATTCAAACGTAGACGTACTGACCCGGAAAAGCTTAGGCCGAAAAGGAAGTAAAAATGGCGCGATTTGCAATGGACGCGGATGAAATGATAATACAAGCTTTTGCTTTCCACGCCATCTTTACAGGTCAGCAAAACATTGCGTTGAGCCTTCATCCTCCATTGACACCATCAAAAAGAGTCATGTGATCATGGTTGGTGTCCACCTGAATTGACTTCATTCGCCACCGTCGCTTTTTTAATGACGTACTACTTGCATTGATGGGAATATCTGATCTGTCTGCTTGCATGGCAGACACAAATGCAAGTTTGCTATTCATATAAGATTTTTTTCCACACGTGAATGAAGCCTGAAACGAAAAAAATCAGAATTTGGTCACTTGAACCATGTAATGTAAATGCGGTCATGTTGATGTACATTTTATTTGGGAGCAAATTTTTGACAGTCATATATCAGCACAATGGCTCTAACTTTAGCTTCAGAACTCCCTGACAATCTTTTGAGCCCTTTTTTTTTAATTTTAGATGACCTAGTCATGACCTAGTGGTTAACGCATATAATCTGATATGTTGAACTGTGGTGCTCTTGTGGTTAAGAATTTGTGTCCGGCTTGTTTCATTTTCCTCAAGGGTTGCCATCTCGTAATTACGGTTACAATATGGCGCGAAGGCAACATAAGCTCATTGTTTTGGTTGAGGAGGAACTGTATAAGGTGGATACTGTTTGTTTGTGGCACTCTGTGACTGTCTGTCTACAGCCCTGCATATCCTGGTGATGTGTGATGTCTGCATGAGCAGGGTGCGTGGAGGTATACATATGTTGACAGGCAGGTAGGACATTGTATCATTGCATTCGGACCGATTGCAATGATTGGACGAACATGTT
Source organism: Ctenopharyngodon idella (assembly GCF_019924925.1). NCBI lineage: Eukaryota > Metazoa > Chordata > Actinopteri > Cypriniformes > Xenocyprididae > Ctenopharyngodon > Ctenopharyngodon idella. Next base: position 7,534,827 of record NC_067240.1, on the reverse strand, counting down.
TTGGTCCTGAGACTTCCATAGAAGGTGCATGTAAATGTTTTAATCTTTAGGCCACTTCTATTGTAGTTTGCTCTCAGGATATAAAGAGAGTTTAAACCAGTATATTAAAAAGTGTTTATAAAAAAATGCCTAACCTACCTTTGCTTAACGAACACATCCAATAAAATGAAGAACTTTAAAAAAAGGACAAAATGGTCTTAAGAGAGAAGTGATAAATTAAATTCTTTTAAAAATGTTCCTTTGACCTGCCATGACAACCAAGGAGCATGTTTTCTGTGAGTCAAGTAGGTCATGTAGGACAATGTGACACAGTCATAAGATATTTGATGTTTAATGTATGAGATTTCACAGTGGGTAGGTCTATTTGGTTCTATAAAAAGAAATTAAGTGATGACAAAATGTCCTGCTGTCACTAATAACTTGTCGAGGTCACTGAGGGCAATGGACATGGAAGATTTACACATGAATCACATGAATAACGCTGATGTTTGACTGTATCCTCATCTCTGGTTCTTTGTATCTCATCATCAACAATCCGCCCTCTTTTAGTACATAACCTAAAACCTGCTGATCTTGTTAGAACACTTTAAGGAATATTGAAGCAGTAAATCTACATGCTGGGTGCTCCTTGACACTTTATCTCTCTTCTACCCAAGGTTTGTGAATGTGTCACCATTTTACCCTTGAGCAACTGTCACTGTAATAAATAAATGGCACATCCGTGTTTAAAGGTTTAGAGGACAACATACCATGAATGGCTAGAAGTGGTTGCTATGGTGGTTAAGTGTCTTGTCTGGTTAAAAAAAGCCCTTGTTGAAGATGCAATCTGTGGGCTGGTAGAGTTACTGAACTACTTAGTCCTTACATTAAGGATCAGTTAGGATTGTTATTGCTTCAGAGTTATTTATTTCTCTCTATTAATAATGCTACATCTGATTAGAAATACACCTTGCACTTTGCGTTTGGTACATTTTTGCTTGCATTTGAAATAATGCACGCATATTTAATTGTGTTTGATAATGTGTTCACTGGGTTTCTCTTCTCTCTGATTCAGCATGACCTCATGTTTCACGCTAAACTCATGATTTGCATGTGATTCTGGCTGTTTTTAATGTAGCGAGGTCAGGGCAAGTAATGGGATCGATAGTGCACAAATGCATTTTTATATATTGATAGCAGCAATAATGCATTTATGTATTGATACTAGCAGCAATAATGCTTTTCATAATAATGTAAATGCATTTCCTTTTCTCAGACACTCAACTGTTCTCTTTTTTTCTCTCTTTTTGTCGTTGCAGTCTCAGCAGGTCACACCCACCACAACATCTCAGGTCTCCACAGCGAAACCTGCACAATATGAGGTAAAAACCCTCATCCTTTTCAGTCATTACACTCCACTCTACAACTTTATCGACCCATGGCATCCACAATGTATGTTGGTAGTCGTCTGCTTTTTCCTTCTTTGAAGTATCCAGGTGTCTGAACTGCTCTGTGAGGGACGCTACTGTGTTTTTAAGAGGTGTGGTGTCGTTGCTGAATAGAGACCTATTCAGATAAAGTGTTTAAAGAGGTCATGAATTGAGAAATCAAATTTTCCTTGAGCTTTTGATATAAGAGGTCATCATACTATAAGAATATCCCATAAGTTTCAGAACTGAAAACTTCCTTGTTAGTCTAAAAACAACTTTTATTGAAACCAAGCCCAGATTAAGACTCGTTGTGGAATGTTCCTTATTACGTCATAGATAGGTGAAAGATCGCCTCTGCAGAAGATCAACTTTAACATCGTTACCACTGTAGCCCCGCCCACTGATTTGCGCATGACAAGTAGTAGGTAAATAACAGACTTGACGCTAACACTGGATCGAGCAACTAAGCCATACATTGACTTTGAAGAGTGCAAAATGTTGTGCAGTGCCAAGTTGTGGAAAAACACAGTAGCTGCATTGGATTTGCAGAGAGCCTGAAATAAAAAAACAATGCTGTGCCTTCTATATTCGATCTGACAGGTACGGCACAACACACTTATGTGAGTAAAAAAGTTTTTACTGGGTCACTATTGCTTTGTTACAGATCGTTTGATATGTACGGATTATGTGTACGTCTAACCAAAATCACCAGCGACCGGTGATTTTCTGATATAAATGATTAATGTACAGTCAGATGTTCTGTCTCAAATTCATTTGTTGTCAGTAAATCAAACCAGTGACTAAATGGTCAACTTCACATTGTTTCTCTTAGTATGATGAAAATAATCTGTTATTTAAACTGTGATTAAATTATATATAGAAAGCGATCAAAGAACGCTCCCTTTACAATCGCTGGAGCTGTCAATCAAACAGCACGAGTTTATCAGTGACTAAGTTCTGTACTCTCACCAAAACTCCCATTGGGATCAACGAATTTACATTATGTTTTCACTGTTAGTTATGATGAAAGCATTCATTAGTGTGCAGAAATCGATTTACAATGACGAGATCACTGCAATCATGCACTCAACAAGTCTGTGATCGGCTACATGCTCATCACAGCAACCTTTCATGCCACAATATAAATATAATGCTATAATCAACACTTTTCACGATTAGTAAACCTTGAGAACTGTAATAGTAAAAATGTTCTAAAAATTTTTGAGAGAGTTCCACATGTAATACTTAGCTATTTTCATATGAAAGATGTTAGCCAATCACAGCAGTGGGCGTTTACACTGAAGTCTCACAGCAGACACGCCCCTTAAAACAGAGCGTTCAAATCAGAGGGCTGAAATTAGGGTAGGAAAAATGGCTTTTATTTCTAAATTATGACAATTTTTGATGTAAAAATCATATTAACATTATAAGTGCACCCCATGAAACATAATAATACAAAATAATGCAGTTCATGACCCCTTTAATGCTGTTCTATTCAGTAGAAATGTAGACACTATGTGTAACAAGCTTTTCTGAAGAACAACTGAAGGCCACTTAGTGCAAAAGTCGCCGCCACAATACGAGGGTGTTGTGGGTGGCTGACGCAAGGTTGCTATGTGCTTTATTTAACAAGCACCATCATTAAAAGCTACAAGAGGACCGAAAATAATCAATGCATAGAGATAAAAATACAAAGAAGTCTTTATACACTCACTTCTATGTTTGTATGGACTCTTAAAGGACTTTGTTCTTTGCTTTTTGAGACTTTTTGATTGCTAAACAAAAAAGTTCTTTTAATTTTTTCTCGTGGATATATGTTGCCTTTGGACAAATCATGTTTCTGCTCCAGATATTTGGTTGTGGCAGGACATGGTGTCTCCCATGAGAGGCGTCTCTGCCCTATGACTCAGCTTCCTGAATCTAGCTACAGCTGGAGTTTGCTTTTGATTTGCTTGTAACTGCTGTTTATGTGATTGTTAAAGGTACTCCATCCTGGAATATTTGAGCTGTGGTGCTCATGCAGCAGGCATAATCCCCTTTCACACAGTAATCCCAGGAAATTACCAGAATGACTTTACCAGTAAATACACAAATATGCTGTTCACACAAGCAACGGCATTCTATCTTTTTACTGTTAAGAGACCATTCACACATCAGCACCAAAATACCGGTAATTTCTTGATGTCAGTCATAGGAAATGATCTTTAGACGCTGCGCCGTTGTCTTCATTTGCCCGCATGAGAAAAAGTGCTTTAGTTTCATTTATCTGTTCAATTTGACAACATCTATTGATGTCTGAGTGACAGGCATAAGGGGGTGATCATACAGAATGTGTTTTTACCTCTGGAAGTGGTCGAAAGTGGACAAGCTCAAAATGTTTTACACCCCATTTAAACCTGTATTTAGTATCATCCACTTGTGATCTGATCGACCAAAAATGCATCTTAATACCAGGTGGAACTTAAGGTGATGATACATGTGGCAACTTTTTGAGCAATCGTCAAAGGGCAACCTGTCGTCAAAGGGCAACCTGATGAGACACAGGGCAACTAATTACGTTAGGCCAACGGACAGTTGGCAGCAACTAATCAGACAGGAGCAAATCTATTGCCAACCCAACAAATACTTTATAATAAACACTTGTTAGGCACTTTATTTCAACTTTTCAACTTTTTCTTAATTTTAATTAAAAATAAATGCTTTTCCGATCTGATTTGTGATAGGAAAAGGGAGAAGAGCGAGTTCTGCAAAAGGCGGATTCGAACCCGCGTCGATCGCGTCAAAAGTTACATTCATATGCCATACGCCCTACAGCCACTACAGACGTTGAACAGTTTCCGTCTTTTTAGTATTTAACTGAAAACATTCGATGGCTTAATTACAGCTTACACACATTACATTGGACAGTTGTTGGTATTTTAAGCATTATTCCTTGACGCATGACAACTTACTAGCGTAAAAAGATATAAGTTCATGCTCCTTTTCTCCGCTCCACTGCCGCTGAGAGGCCGCCGTCTTGTTTGATTTTTTTCTGAAATCTCCGAACCGATCACGTGATCGGCTGCTAAACATTCTGATTGGAGAATCTCAAAGAATTGCCCACGACCGATCTAACGTATCCAGATATAAATTTGTTGCTCATTCACAGTGGGAAAGTGCCCAAGCAACGTTGCTCGGCAACATTGCCTGGCAACAATGCTAAAAAGTTGCCCCGTGTATTATCACCTTTAGTTTAGTTGGGGAAGGATTAAAAAAAACGACATTAAAATACAGTGTATTTCCTGAAGATAACATGGTTCTCAACCTTTTTACCCCCAAGGCCTATAAGGAAATGTTCCAGGCCCCCACACAAGACTTTTTGACCTCAGAAAAGCATAAAAATGATTCATAACAACTTGTAAAATCCCATTCATAGCAAACATATGAGAGTGGAGTAACATATCTAAAATCTAAGGAGGAGAATGAGGTGGCGTTGGGATGCAACAAGACAATTTGGATACTGAGAGCTGTCAGTTGAAGTTCAAATTATGTGGAAGGAGGAATACAATTGGATGATGAGAGAAAGCTAAGACATTGTGATTGGCTGTAGTCTTTGAATGAATGTAAACTGATAAGAGGCTCAAAAGGAGTTGTTTTGTGATTGAAGCATTCTGTAAGTAAAGTTTTCAATCAACTCTTATGGTTCTACATTGCACCATTTGACAAAGGTGCTTTATAGCACTTAAAGGCCCAACAAGACTTAGATTAAGCCAGGATTAGGCCTTAGTTCAATTAGGACATTTAAGTAGTTTTTATAAACATGGCTTAGAAAAGAAATATTACTGGTATGCATCTTGAGACAAAACAATGGCAATGACATATTTTAAGATATGTCAATGCATGTCACTTTCAGGTAAAACAGCTAAAACATGCATTTTAGTCTGGGACTAGGCTTAAGCCTTGTCTGTGAAACCGGCCAAATGTGGTTCCCTTATGATTACAAGCCAATGAACCACTTTTAGTGCCATTTAGCACCATTTTTGTTTAGAGTGTACAGGTAATTTCCTGGGAATGTTACAACTTCTCTTACTGGTAAATTGCCAGAACCGATTTACCGGTATTTTTGAAAAGGTCCTTTACCAGTAAAGACTGTATGTGTAAAAGGGGGCTATAGGTTTGAATCTGTCTTGATCACACTGCTTCTCTCCCAAATAGTTTCCACCTTAAAACATGGAATAGGCCCAAAAGTAATGTGTGTGACGCCCTAAACATGATATATGATTGACATTCTCACATCTGCGTTGTAGAAAGGACCTACACAATCGTCTACTGCAGCCGCAGCTGTTAAACCCGGCACCAGCCCTGCAACCCCAGCAGCTCCTTCAGTAGCTGCATCTACTGCGGGAGCTGCAGGCGGTGGAGGCCCCGCCACCACTCAGAAAGGACCTTCTCAAGTCACGCCACAGGTAGACACCATCCCGTCTACTGGATTTATCGGACTTGGGGCTTGTTCACACCTTCCTCATGCTGGTTTTCATCAGGGCCATACTGCACTTTTTCTTAAAAATCTTTTTCCTTTCTATCCTAACCAATCTTGCTTTCATTCTTGGTTAACATTTTTGGTGAATACTAACACAACACTTTTGGGCTGTTTCTGTTTCTATAACATCTGGAGAACATTTGTAGGACCATTTGTTGCTGTCTCTGTCTAATGGAGATTGTGCTTTTTTGTTTCGTTCTTTGGTTCTCAACGCTGACCACATTCATGACTTTAATGGGTGCCGCCTGGAGAAACATCAAGTTTTAACTTTCTTCTCTGCCATTTCGAAACTACACCCCATCTTCATTGGGTTTTGTCCATCTCATCTTCATACTTAAAAGTGCATAATGAGAATCTCACTCCTGCATGCTGATTGCAGGCGACAGTCTCTAAACCCACACCTGCGACTTCTGCTAAAGTCCCAACTGTGAGCTCCGCTACTGGACCTGCTGGAACGACAGGTGGAACAGGAGTGAAGCCTACAGACCCTGTGAAAGACAAGGCCCAGGTACACCAATGCACATCCTTCATTGGCGTCTCCTTATTCTTCTGCAAACAAGACTTCATCAGCATGGCTCTTTTACAATATCATCTTCTGCACACCATTTATTGCTGCTTTTACTTCAAGAATACTCTTTGGATGGGTAGTCCCAACTTAGCAATGCCTCATTCTCCGATCACCACCCTCCACGTCTCAACGTGTTTATCTTTTCCACATGTGAATGAAAGGAGTTGCATCACTGCACCCCTGAAAAGATTAGACGGAGGTCTTATCTTTCTGTTCTTTCCCTCTCTGGGTTTGCTTTGGCTGCACAATTGCTTTATTTAGTTTATAATCACCATGTGAAAGTTGGTATTAATGCTCGAATATGTGGCGCGTATGCTTCTGATAGAGTACAACCGTTCCTTCATCCAAACCGGGACCTGCTAAAGTGGATCCGGCTGTTGGAAAGCCCTCAGCCACGGCTGGTGCCCAAAAGCAAACAAGCGCTCAAAAGGTACTTATGGAATGACGGAGGATCACCGGGAGTGTCATCATTCTTATTTTAACCTCACATTCTCTTGCTAAAAGTACAAAGACATTTGTGCTTGAAAATAAGCACTCAGCATATCTGAATGGATTTTAAAAGGGCTTTTTGGGGAATCATTTCTGTTTCAAATGATTAACGACTACAACCAAAGTTCAGCTCAGTGCGTAAACTCACATTAATGCATTTCAAAGAACATAAATGCAGGATGTAAAGCCACTCAAGCTGGTCCAGATATCACATATACACTACCATTTAAAAGTTTGAGATTTTGAGATCTACATGTGTCAACTTTTCATAGTAGTTCAGGTGAACTCCCAACAGACATTGTAAAACATCCTTTAATAAGAGCAGATTTAATACAACAGTTTGGTGAGCAGCATATGGTCAAATTACAGGGATGTCTTTGGCAATTTATTGAAAAATACATTGGAAGGAGAAATGTGTGCTATCTGGGAATGTTTCAGTAGTGTAGCCAGTCCAGGTATGTCAGTATGGAGAATAATAAAATAATTTTGCTTTGGGCTGCAGGTGCAAGTGGAAGTGGGTCCTCCAGGAGCTAAAGTCAGTACGGAGGTTAGTACACATGCTGAGTTTATATTTTTTTTATCTTTTTTGAGACTTTTTATGTGTCTTAAAAAACATTCCAATGTGTTTATTTTTTATGTGTGTTTAGGATGTAGATCCATTTGATGCCCTGTCTGGCACTTTACCATCATCACAACCTCTGGCTCCTAAAGTCCCAAAATACACTGGACCAGAGATTACAGAGGTAATGCATGAGTGTTGATATTTGACTGATGTCTGTTTTAAACTTAGGGTCGGTTCACCCAAAAATGAAAATTCTGTCATCAGTTACTTACTCTCAATGTCATTCCAAACCCTTTCGTTCACCTTTAAAACACAATTTTTAGATATTAGGGTGAGTAATAGATGACAGAATTTTCATTTTTGGGGGAACTAACCCTTTAAGTAATAATCTTAGCATGTGTTTGTAAATGCTGATTGTTTAACAACCTGTATTTTGCTATACGTGTGTGTTTTCTAATGGAGTGTGTTGCATGTCTCAGCCAAATATAAAACCAGAGAAGGGTGTTTTGTGTGGTGAGAGAGATGACACACTGCCGCCCGGATACAGAAAGGAAGACATGGTCAGTTGGCGATCATACATATTTTTAACCTCTTTCTTTTTCTATTCCTTTCAGCTTATCAGTAGTTAAAGGGATAGTTCAACCAAAAATGAAATGTTATTTCAAACTGGATGATTTTCTTTCTTCCATTGAACACAAAATGAGGATTTTGAAGAACATTCTTTTTCAATGTCATTGCATGATACTTTTTCATACAATTACAATTAAAGGTGCAATATGTAAGATTTTTGCAGTAAAATATCCAAAAACCACTAGGCCAGGGTTATATATTTTGTTCGCTTGAGTACTTAGAATATCCCAAATGTTTCCAACTATTTGTAAATCATGAGAAAATTGCAATTTTAACCAAGGCTCCGGGATGTGTGAGGAGTCACCTGTCAATTGCATCATACCCGCGTTAACCCTCGGTCTGCCTCGGTTTCCGTTTTTATTTTGCAGTTTTATTTAGTTTTATTTTGCAGAAACCATGGAAACACCAAAGACGCTTTAATATATTACACGTTTTAATAGACAAGGGAACAACTGTTTTGATATATTTATAGACAGAAAACTAATTGTTGTTATATAGCTCAACACGTTTAGTCTTATTGTTTAAATCTAATTTTCTTGATTTTTTGCGAGTACCATGCTTTACCATGACTCAGAGAAAAACACTATTTTGTCAAGTAGCTAACATAGCATAATCAGATGCAGCTTTATTTTTAGTAACAGTAATACAGAATTTTCTCCATCATATAATACGTTTTAAAATTAATTGCATGCCATTTATCAACACAAGCCATCCAGTATTTAATATGATATTCTAAAATCAATCAAGCTTACTGCAGTGTGCAACAAGTGTCTCACAGCAGCCACCGAGTGAACACACAGAGTAACGTTATAACATCATTTTCAACACTCTCAAATGTATCTAATATGATAAACAGAGCTGCGTTACCTCATACTCATGACCGGAAAAGCGGAAGCGGCGCCGGCGACTGTGACATAATAAAAGCTCCGCTGCTCGTGAGGCATGTGTTGCGCAATCGCTCCAGCGGCCTCGTTCAGCTCCCACAACACTCGGTCCTGCTCTGCTTCATACTACAATAACGTTAACAATCGCATCCATGAATATGATTTCTTCCCGAGTCCTATCCCTATTCTTTTGCACCGTCCGTTGAGGTGAAGATCACATGTCCCAAGATTCCGTGCTCAAACTTGCCGTCATCAAGCTACGCTTTTGTTTTGAATAGACCTCTAGCGACCTCTAGTGGACAGAAATCCTACATACTGCACCTTTAATGCGGACTGAGGCTTTTAAGCTTCAAAATGGACAGAAAGGCACCAAAAAGCTTAATAAAAGTAGCCCAAAGAAGGACTTGTGTGCTATATTCCAAGTCTTCTTAAAGGGATAGTTCACCGAAAAATGAGAATTCTGTCATCAATTACTCAGTCTCATGTTGTTCCAAACCCAACTTTTGTTCATCTTCGGAAGAGATTTCTGTCCCTCCATTGAAAGTCTATTCACTCAAAACTCTTGACGTTTACAAAGATCGTAAAATAAATCCATATGAATCAAGTGGTTTAATCTAAGTCTTATGAAGAGACACAATCACTTTATATGATGAACAGATTTAATATGGGCTTTTATTCACATATAAACATTGATCACCAAACATAAACAGAAGCGCATCCATACTTGCTTGACACGCAAGAACAAACCTCATTGGTTCTTGCGGAAGCTTAATTGTTTATCACAAATAACTTCATTTGTGTTCCAAAGATGAACAAAATATAGGGATTTGAAATCTAATCTCTTTAAGCCATTTGTTTCCCTCTTCATAATCCATCAGTCTTGCCTTTTTTATTATATCTCACTGATGTGTAGAGTATGTTTTTAGTATGTTTCTGACTGTCTAATCCAAAGCATTTGTTTTTAGAGGAGCATGTTTTTCAGTAGGCTTTGAGTCTAACCAGTGTTTATTTATATATTCAGGAAAAGAAAATACCTGCTGGAGCTCCTGAGAAGCCTAAAGATGTTCCAAAGGTAGGAGAGTTGCGGAGGCCTTTTACTGTCAGTGTTCATTGAGCTGTTGTTTTTAGCTCTTTTCTAATCATGTGACTCCCATTCTTCTAGTTCACACATGTTTGAAGTCTCCAGTGTTTGCCTACATCCCAGCACCACATTATTACTTTTGCAGTCACACTGTTATTGTCCCATTCTTCCTGTCTTTGGGCCTAATGCATTAAAAAATCCGCAAGTTGCTTTTTATAGTGAAAATTAGCTTAAACATATAAATATAATGCTGATTAATTTGTATAATTTAAAATGACAATAAGTAATTAGCATAATACACATCAAAACCATGTCCATATAAGGCCCCCCCCTCTCTCTCCCACCTCGCTTCCTGTCCACGCTATCATATGCTATCACAATAAAGGCAAAATCGCCAAAATAAATCTAAAAAAAAAAAAAAAAGTAAAAATTCACATTGTTACAAAAACTTTCTATTTCAAATGCTGTTCTTGTAAACTAGATATTTATCAAATAATCTATGTGTGTGTATGAATCTAAGTTTTTTTCTTTTTCTGTCAACTTATTGAATAATCATGATTTCTGCATGAAAACATTTGCACACAATATGCCTGGTTTAGTGAATAAGGCCCATAGTCCTACTGTTATGCCCATTCATATCATCTTTGATATGTCAGTCTCACTGTTAATGTCCAATGTCTTACCATTATTCTTGCTGACAGACTTTCTCTCTCTCTTTCTCTATCTGTATTTCACTGCCAAATATTTAGCTTAATCTAAGGGTGTTGGCTAGCAAACAGAAGCAAACACAAATTCATCACTCATTCACTTTCAGCACATTGTTGCCCAATCAGCACAAACTGTACACACACACACACACACATAACCTGTGCTGCATTTCACTCATTCACTCAAGTTTTTTGTTAACGCCCATCACCCACCCTTCAGTTTTCAGAATATTATGATCACCGTCTCACCATTTTGTACAGCTTTCCCGATTGCTTTTCTCTGATCATACATAGAGGTCTCAGATTATTCAGCTGCTGTTTGTTTTATAAGTTAGCATGTGAACGCAGCGTGTTTTTAATGTTGAGCTCTTGGTATGCAGAGGGTGTGTCTGTACTTTTCCTGCCACAGCATATGCTGTTTGTTATTCCCCCGAAATTTAGCTTGGGGCTCCCTCTAATGGTCTTTTCTAGAATTACATTATTATTTTTGACATTTGTGCACAATTCTGTTTGGTCTTTTTCATTCACGTGTGCTTGTTTGATGTTTTCTGAAAGCCAATAAGCACAGACGATGCGCTGGAGTCCCTCTCTTCTGGGTTTGTGTCTTCAGCTCCTCCTAAGAAGACAGATGTGGTGAGTAGCGTATCTTGAAAACAGATTGTTATGTTTGCTGGGGTTTTCAAACTTTTTCATACCATGCACAGAACTTCAGTTATTAAAGTCCCCTTGTGAGGGAATTTTATTTAAATTAAATAAAAATATAAAGCCAGCTTAAAGAAAAGAAAAAGAAGAATTTGTAAAATATTATATGGAAAATATTTACTTTTTTTTTTTTAACTTGTTATTAATTGTAATAATTATTTTAATAGCTAAAAATATTTTTTTTTTTATTTATTATTATAAATTATATTTTATTTATCAATATTTAGTTATTAAAATAATTGTTAAAATTAAGTTGTAAATTAATTATTGTTATTATTTTATTTATTATTTAATAAAATAATATTTATTAATTTTTATTATTATTATTATAAAAAATTAACACTATTATTATTTATTTTATCATTTTCATTGTACCCAAACACCCTTTTGCTAATAGTTGCACATTTACAATATATATATATATATATATATATATATATAAATATATATATAAATATATATATATATATATATTTATTAACATATTATTGACTTGAATTATTATTTTAATAACTAAATAAAAATAATAATTATTAGACTATTATATTAATAAATTATTAAACCCTAGCTTAAGTCATATCAGATCATACGGTTGTACTTGATCATAGTTTTGACTTAATGCAAATGTTTTGTTTCTTTGTATGATATTTATTCGCTATTTTTCAGAAAACTGAAACGATAGGAGCAGTCGATGTTCGTTCAGCAGGCATGTCCAACTTTGCTCCCCCTCCACCCTCTCAGCAGGTAACAGCTATTAAAACACTGCGACAATAATATTAGCATGTCTAAAAACTAAGCACGTCTCTCTCTCTTTGAGCAGAAACAACCGGCGACGTCTCAACCTGCTACTGTAACTAAATCACCTGCTCCACCGGCTGACAAGAAAGCCAAACTGGAGATCTCCACACAATCTACTAAACCAAAGACAGATGAGGTAAAGTCAAGTTCAACCGTATACTTTAATGAAATAATGTTCATTCAATATTTCAGATCAGTCAACCTATTTTTATTATAAATAAAGTGAAATTGTGTCAATTTTCTATTCTAGTCAGACTCCATGTCGCTGGACGCTCTCAGCGCATTGGGCGACACACTGGGTGCTCCAGAACCACCCAAAAAATCACCTGAACTCAAACCTGGGCAGATAGTTGATGTAATACTTCTGTTTATTCTTTCGTAATTCTTAGTAGATTATTTTATTTATTATTATTTTTATTAAAGCATTAGTATCTTCTATAGTGTATTTTAGCTTTTAGTTTTGTTATAGTTTTATTAATATTTTGAATTAGATTTATTATATTATTAGTGTTATTTTCAGTTAATTTAGTTTAATTTTGTAGTACTTCATGTGCTTTTGTCATTTTATCATTCTTTTTGTTTTGTTTTGTTGTATATATATATGTGTGTGTTTTTATATATTCTAGTTTTCTATGTTTTTAATCAATCGCATGTTTTTGAGCAGGAGAAGAAACAGACATCAGAGAAGGGTGTTCTTGTCGGGGAGAGAGAGGACACACTCCCACCAGGTTACAGATTCTCAGAGGAAGAGCTTATGAAATATCCTCCTCCTAAAAAAGAGGTCAGACATTGTATACAACTTACAAAATATTTCGAATCAGTGTCTTCTATTATTCTTATTTAATACTTTACATAATTGAGAATGTTTTATGTTAGCAGAAATGGGTTGTATTAATGGTGTGTTGTGATTGGCTATTGTCACTGGATGCTGTGTTCTGATTGGTGGATCTCTCTCTCAGCCCTCACTGAACACAGATGATGCACTGGACATTCTTTCTGAAGGTTTCACGGCCCCCGTGGCAGCACCTGTTGTTAAGGCATCTGTTCCTCCTGCACAGGTAATAATTTATAGTCATTTTCATTAAAATGAGACAATATAAGAACAATATTACATTATACAATGTCCAATCTGCCCCAAACTTCACGTTTGATAATAGTCCATCTCTATTCAGTCCAAGACATTTACATGGCAATATTCAGTTACAGTCAAACCAAAATGTATTCAGACACCTTGAACATTTTATTCATTAATACAGTTTATAGTTTAAAAAAAATGGTAATAAAATATGACAAGATCTCAGAGTTAAACTGTGTCAGAAAAAAATTAATCTTAATTATGTCAGATAACACATAAGCAAAACATGGTCAGGTCAAAGTGTCTGAATAATTTTTGGTTCCAAATTTACTGGTAGTTCACTGTATGAAGAATTTTTGGGTATAATATGTCACAGTTGACTTTATTTTGTTATCCTCACTTACATAAATGAACTATAGTTTCCTGCACCCACTAGTAAAAATATACCAAAAACATCAAAAATGTCTGAATAATTTTTGGTTTGACTGTATATTCAAAGCACCACCTGCTGGCAGCAGGAAGTGTGGCACATCAAAATGACTTTGCTATTTTTCTCCTATATTTACCCGCTTAAATGCGTGTCATCCACTATTCACTGTTTTCCTAAGGCCACTGGGTGGCAGTGACCATGGGTACGAGGGCCCTTTGAATGCTGCTTGCAGCTTTGATACATTATGAAATGCTTGTAATGTACATTCAGGTAGTTAAACACTGTTAATTTGTTTAATCAGGAAAAGAAGAAACCTGATGCGGTTCCTGAGAAGACTAAAGATCTTCCTAAGGTAGGAAAGCTGTTTATGTGCTGTGTTGTTTTAAGCCATTTGCAGTGTTGGGGGTAATACATTACAGGTAACACGCAATCTGAGTTACGCAAGTTACTTTGTTTTCCCATGTATTGACTGTCACCTCACCCGTAACCATGTTGCGAGAAATCGGGAGTAAGTGCAGAGGTGTTGTGTTCGCTGTATAAACATGATGGTTATTGTAGTTATAAACTAAATGTGATCATGCATTTACTCATCTCACTTGCTCAAAAAAAAAAACAAAAAAAAAAACTTTTAAACGTAACTTTCCCCAACACTGCTTACAGTGCCTCCATTCCACATTTTGTTCCTCCTCAAAAAAAGCAGATATTTTATAAAATCAAACAGTTCATCAGTTTCAAACTGTTTAACCACTGGTCATTTTTCAAATCAGGAAACAAAGAAGCCTGATGCGGTTCCTGAGAAGACTAAAGACGTTCCCAAGGTAGGAAAGCTTTCTGTGCTGTTTTGTTTAGCCTTTTGTTCTTTCTTGTGTGTAACAGCAACAAATATTATTGCATTAAGTAGGTTTAAGCATTCAAATAGTTGTTGAACCACTGGTATTTCTTTAAAATCAGGAAACAAAGAAGCCTGCTGGGGTTCCTGAGAAGACTAAAGACGTTCCCAAGGTAGGCTTTTTACTGTCAGTGTTTATTTTGATATAATGATAGGCTGACTGTACATTATACCACTCATTACACTGCCACTTGCCCAAAAACAATGGCATGAAATATTGATTTGATTCGAAATTGCTTTATTATTACAAGGAACTGACCGTGGAGTGAGACGAAAGACATGAAACTACTGTAGCACAGCTATGTAAGAATTTGGCTGAATTGGGAAAATGGTCAATAGTACAGTACAGCTTACATGATATATTTGACGACAGAAGGCTGCAATTAAGCAAGTTGGTATGTGTTAGAATGGTTAGTGTTTGTCTTACACAGATTAACCTGCTTATTTTCTGTCTTTCTAATCTTCTTTTAGCATAAAGTGGATGAATTTTCAGCACTGGATGCTCTGGCAGGTGATTTCGTGGCTCCCGCACAGTCTGTTTCTAAGGTACCATCAAATGTGTAATTCAGCTGTGTTTCTATCCAAAGTTATGAATTTAAAGCAGCGTTTCCATCCCATGTGCTCAAGAAAACAAAATAAATAGTCACTTCCAGGGAAGTTGGCTCAAAATATCTGTAATAAAAATGGAAGTTGCTGCAGTAGGGCTTTTTTTTTTTTTGTACATTGTACATTTCATACAAAATGCAGTAAACGCGGTCATGTAATCTTGTGTTCGGATACCTGGTTTTTGGGAACACAGTCGAGTTCTGGTAGGTAATTATACCCAACCATTTTGATGGCAGACTTTGGCTCAGGCATTTCAGAATAGCCAAACTAACATTTGAGATGCTGTGCAATGAAATTGGTCCGCTGTTAGTTTAGATATCCAATCACATCCTTTGTTGAGGCAAAGTTACGTGAGTTCTGTAAATGTGTTTCCATCATAGTTTATGCGCATGTCGTCTTATTGGATAAAATAAATGAAACACCTCACTTTAGTGCATACGTTTTTTTATGCACATTTTTAGAATTTCTGCACATCTTGGCATTTCCATCCAGTGTTTTTTATTCGATATCCCTAAATTCACATATAAATAGGTGAATGGAAACTTGCTTAATTCAAATCTCTACTATTATTGTCCAGTATTTCCTGTATTTGTTTTCACTCAAAAGATGATGAATGTTGTTTTGTTCCCTATTCTGTCTCATTCTATTCTATTCTATTCTATTCTATTCTATTCTATTCTATTCTATTTTTGTATGCTGTAGGTTTCTTCAGCTGCTCCTAAAAACGTTATCCCTCCAGGCCCTAAGCAAAAACCAGAGACAGATGAGGTATTGCAAATCCTGGACATAAAAGATGTATTGTATATATGAAATTGCTCATATCATTATTATATATTGTTTTAATATTAGAACCAATGTTCAGCTTTCTGGACCCTATGAATTTTTAATATGGCTCTCTGTATTTCTCTCCTGCTCTCTCATGTGTAGGATGCTTTCAGCGCTCTGGGCGACACACTGGGTGCACCAGAACCACCGAAAAAACAACCTGAACTCAAACCTGGGGACATCGTTCATGTAATTATCTCATAATTTATGACTCTTCTTTGATTTTTATTGTCTTTTACAAATGTAGATATGGCATTGATATCATTGCTACATTTCTTGGTGCTTTTTTAATAATTGAATGAGCAGGAGAAGGATGTGACATCAGAAAAGCGTGCTCGTGACGGGGAGAGAGAGGACACACTCCCACCAGGTTACAGATTCTCAGAGGAAGAGCTTAAGAAATATCCTCCTCCTGAGAAAGAGGTAATACTGTCACAGTTATTAGCATTAAGTGACACTGATCTTATTGTTGTCTTTCAATAACTTCGTTCATATGTGTCATGATCAGTCTCAAGGATGGTGATTGGTCACTTTTGCTGGATCTTGTGATTTGATTGGTGGATGTTTTTTCTGTCTCAGCCTTCCCTAGACCCTACTGAAGCTCTGGATATTCTGTCTGGAGATTTTACCAGCCCCACTGTCCTATCTGTTCCCACTCCCCCTGTTTGTTCTTCCTCTAAGCCTCCTGCTAAGGTGAGACTTGTGAACGTCCGCATACAGTAGGAAACAAACACAACTGAGATCTATTTGATGTCTTAATTGTTTCTCCAATGATATTAAATGCCTGGGGTTGGTAAGATTTTTAAAATCTTTTTGAAAGAAGTGTCTTTGCTCAACAAGGCTGCGTTTATTTGATGAAAATACAGTAAAAACTGTAATACTGTGAAATATTATTACAATTTAAAACTGTTTTTAAAATGTAATTGATTCCTTTGATGACAAAGCTGAATTTTCAGCATCATTACTACAGTCTTCAGTGTCACATGATCCTTCAGAAATCATTCTAATGTGCTGATTTGTTGCTCAAGAAACATTTCTTATTAGTATCAATGCTGAAAACAGTTGTGCTGCTTAATATTTTTGTGGAAACCATAATACAAACATGAATAGAACAGCATTTATTTGACATAGTAATCTTTTGAAACATTATGTCTTTACTATCACTTTTGATCAATTAAATTCATCCTTGTGGAATTAAAGTATCAAATTCTAAAAAAAAAAAATCTTACTGACCCCAAACTTTTGAATGGTAGTGTATGTTTAATCTCAATATCATCTCAATGTTTATTTAAACCTCTCTCGTCTCTTTTCTCCTTCTGTACTTTAGCATTCAGATTCAGCTTCAGATTTTGCTTTAGATGCTCTTGCAGGTGATTTTGTCGCTCCTTCTTCTGCATCCAAAGTTCAGTCTGCTGTTTCTGGCCCTCCACATGCTGACAGACAGGTAGATTTCTAGTTTATCCATATTTGCACATATTATACATGTTCATATTTTCCTTCTATACTGATTTTCTCTTCTACTCTTTGTTGAAGTTGTCAGAAGGTACCTCATCAGCTTTGGATGCCCTCTCAGACACTCTAGGAGACATAAAAGCAGCCCCTGAGCCCGCCCCTGTCCCGCCTAAAGCCATAGTTAAGGTAAAACGCCTTTTAATAACCATGTCTTTCCACTTTCCATACTCACAACTGAGCACCAAGCAGAATCAAGGCCGATTCACACCAAGTCCGATGCAATTACATGACTAAAACTACTTATTTTCGTAATTCGAAAATGCACAAAAAAAAACAAACAAAAAAAACAGATTGTACGACATTTTGAATTTGGTATGAAGGAGTACACACACAAATCATCTGCCTTTTAAATAGGTCAAATAATGAAAAGTAATTTTCCTTGATCTTTAGAGAATAAGAGATTGATGCACTATGAAAACAAACTGTAACAGCACCTCAACTTCCTCTTCAGTCTCAAAAAACATGTTTACTGTATTTAAACTAAGCTGTAAAAAATGACTTGTTAAAGAGTAAAATGCGAGATGATACACCAAAACCTTTTGTTTCCTGGTATTGTGTGGTGCCTGTCGCTCTGCATATCCTTCTTAATTATCCCAGTGTTGAGAAAATCATTTTTATCAAAGTCCCTAATCATTTCAGTTTGCCAAAGATGGTCATTTCATATGGAAGCCCGTTTCCGTCACTAAATAAAAAAATAAAAAGAGTAATTGCGACTTTTAATCTCAGAATTCTTTATCTCGCAATTGCAAGTTTATATCTCACAATTGCGAGTTATAAAGTCACAATTCTGAGATATAAACTCGCAATTGCGTGATACAGTAAATTCTGAGATATAAACTCGCAATTGCGTGATATAAAGTCACAATTCTGAGATATAAACTCGCAATTGCGTGATATAAAGTCACAATTCTGAGATATAAACTCGCAATTGCCTGATATAAAGTCACAATTCTGAGATGTAAACTCACAATTGTGAGATAAAAAGTCAGAATTCTGAGATAAAAAGTCGCAGTTACTCTTTTTATTTTTTTATTTAGTGGCGGAAATGGGCTTCCATAATTTCATGTTCAGTTTGGGGTCGGTATGTTTTTTTTAATGTTTTTGAAAAGTCTCTTATGATTAAAAGTGCTGCATTTATTGATCAAAAAACTATTTTCTATTGCAATATATTTTGTAATATGTCATTACTGTAACATTGAAATGTTTTTACTGTCACTTTTGATCAATTTAATGTGTCCTTGTTGATTAAAAGTATTATTTAAAGAAAAAAATCATACAGACTCCAAACTTTTGAACAGTATTCATAGGCTTCTTTCAAAAAATGGTCATGTAAACTAAATTATGACAGTATTGCTTTTTTTTTTCTCCCACCACAGGAAAAGGATATAGTGGAGGAGAAAGTTAGTAAACCAGGTGAGAGAGACGACAGCCTTCCACCAGAATATAGGTTCTCAGAGGAAGAACGCAAGGTGACTTTTGCTTCTTCATTATGTATCCACACCATTGGATTTCATTTATTGACAATTAAAACTAAAGACAAATTTTCCACTTGTTCTTCGCTCTTCTCCACAGGCATTTATATCAGCAAAGCAGAAAGACGTCAAACCAAAGCAGGTACTTTATGAATCATTGAGTGAATCATATATATATATATATATATATATATATATATATATGAGCTGCACAATTCTGGATTAATTAAAAATCACAATTTTTTGTGTAAAATAGATATCATGATTTAATAATAATGTGAAATTTACTAGAGGTTGTCAAAATGTTAATTGCTGCCGTCTGTTTAAAAATATTTAAGTTAAAATAATTTTAAAAAATCTAAAAAAAAAAAAAAGCTTCAGAGAATGATTTGATGACTCACTCATAAAGACTTCACTTGTTTCATTACTGGATGAATCAGCATTTTTGAACAAATCTCTTGAATTGATGATTCAATGACAATTACATTTTTTAGCAGTCACTTGTCGCCACCTGGTGGTGCAGCGATGTAATTGATACAATCTTTATTTACTTTCAAAAGGTGATTTACTCTAATTTGATCACTACTGTAGACTTCAGTGTTTATATCCGAACTATAAACTTTTATCCTAGCACTTGATTGAAAATTTGAATAATTGTAAGACATATAATAAATAATAAATAAAGATAATGTGATGTTGAAAATACCTAAACATGACGACGGCTCTCTCTGGGTCAGCGGGAGCAGCAATGCAGATTTGAATGTTCCGTTGTGATCGTACTTTTCAAAAGTTAATAGACATAGCCGAATCGCTGTCATTTAGAAATAAGATTGTGTGAGTTTTTAATTCAAGATTGCGATCTTTTAATGATTAATCATGCAGATCTAATATATATACAACTTCAATAAACAAAAACTTCAATTCTACTCATTTCTATATTTCTTTTCATGAGGACCTTGATCATTAAGAATCTCTGTAGACTTTTGATTGCTTCTCTGTCCATCTCTCAGACATCAATCGATGACACAACGGCCCTTGACATGCTGTCTAGTGATTTTTCTGCAGTACCGGCTGTGAAGCCCTCCGCACCTGATGCCAAACACTTCATCCCTGAACCAACACCGCCAACCCATAAGGTACCACGAACAAACTTGCATAAAGAACTAAACATTCCCCTAAATGCTTTACACAAGTACTGTTTGTTTATTTCTTCATTTGTCTTTGTATACAGGCAACAGGTCCAGTGTTGGATGAGCTGGCAGGCAAATTGATTCCCAACCTGACTGATCCCAAAGCCAAAGACAGCAAACCAAAGGTAAGAATCAGGCCACAGGTTAACTGGCATTATGGGTCTGTGTAAAGCTTTGCAGTTCTTTGTTCAATTCGCACCATCAGAATGAACCAAATAAAAAGTTGGCCTCAAACGTTCATTTTCCATTTCTTTAGAATAATTCACAAATGAATAATTGTCACTCATTTTAATTTTCGATTCTACAAGTTTGGATTGGGTTGTGTCCGAGTCTGATTTTTGAACAAATATAAAAAATGACTCATTGTTCTGATTTTCCATTTATATAATCTTACCAGTACTGCCGGGGGATGGAGCGGGGTGGATGTATTCAGAGCGCTGTAGCGTTACGTATAGGCCTATGGCACGTCTGGCAATGCAATAATTTATCACCTGCCCTACTCTATATGTATTTATCACCTTCCGTATTCAACGTACGAAGAAAGGGCTAATTTTAATTTGAAAGTGAACTAATCCTTTAATAACTATTGTCAAGAGCGTATTGTAGTACGAAGCCACTAAAGGGACATGTTGGAGGAAAAACTATGGGATGGGAGGAAAAAATGTTTTTCAGAATTTTGCGTTCCCCTGAGAAAGTTTGCATTCTCTCACAAAACCTGTTGCGAGTTCGGACAAATTTACTGTTTAACGTCCCTCTGGCAGTGTTTCAGACAGCTCCGTACGTTAACAATAGAGCGTTTCATAGAGTTTTATTTTGAACTTTCTTTATACTTAAGTCCAAGTTCAAAGCGAAACTCTATGAACCACTCCATTGTGAACGTACTGTACAGAGCTGTCTGAAACACTGCCAGTGGGACGTTAAACAGGAAGTGTTTGTCCAGAGAGAACACAAAGTTTCTTGTGGGAACGCAAAATTTTGAAAAATATTTTTCCTCCCATCCCATATTTTTTCCGCAACCATGTCCCTTTAGTGGCTCCACTACAATACTCTCTTGACAATAGTTATTAAAATAACGCGCTAGAAGCTGCCACAAAAGAACTATAAAGAAGAGGAGAATGTCGTGTCTAAAAGCTTTGCCGTCCCTTAGCGCGTCGCCACTGTCTTACATATAGAGTAGGGCAGCTGATAAATTATTGCGTTGCCAGACGTGCCATAGACCTATACGTAACGCTACAGCGCTCTGAATACATACACCCCACTCCATCCCCCGGCAGTACTGGTACGATCCAACCGCGAGCGCTAATTATATAAATGGAAAATCAGAACAATGAGTAATTTTTTATGTTTGTTCAAAAATCAGACTCGGACACAACAACCCAAACTTATAGAATCTAAAATTAAACTGAGTGACAATTATCCGTTTGTGAATTATTCTAAAGAAATGGAAAATGAAAGTTTGAGGCCAACTTTTTATTTGGTTCATTTTGATGGTGCGAATTGAACAACGGACCAATTATGGACCCTTTTCACAGATTGTGATGAAGCATTTCCACAGTTTTTCATATTTTCATTTTTAAAACATCTAATATACATTTATAATGCCATACTTTGTCATTATCTTGGCAGTAAATGACAAAAAAACAAAATTAATGCTGCTGCGAGGGTGTTTCTAATACAGCAGCTGAGGGAGTGATGGGAAATTTGACATCTATCTCATTTCTGTAATGAGTCTCTCTATATCTTTTCCTTTTTTTGGAAAGTCATGGATATGTTCTTTTGCTATTAGAGCAAATGGGAATACAAAAATTATTTGCTGTCATCTCCTGTTCACCACTAGAAGTTTACCCAACTATGATGACTTCCGCTTCTAAAGGCTCGTTCAAGACCTGTTCACATCAAGAACGATAACTATAAAGATAACGATAAAGATATCCAGTGTCCACACCACAGCTATAACGATATAGAGAAACGATATCATTAGGATCACTTTCAGAACAATTTTTTTTTTCCGGCTGTTGAACGGTAAAACACTGACAGCCAATCAGAATCCATTCTAATTCAAGGGCTCGCGAATTTAAAATGGCGGACGACATTGCGGAGAAGTTAATCGCTGAGGTCCAGAAAAATCCACCGCTGTTTGACAAGTCTAACCCCCTTTTCAAGGATACTTTAAAGAAAATGGATATATATTGAAAACAATTGGTCATACCCTCGGAACAAATGGTGAGAAGTAATAACGATGAGATCATTATAGCAAACAGTGTAACATAAAATTACCTCAGGTTTCCAGTGCTACTTTCGACAACATTTTCTTGCTTCCTTTGAACTTGTAGTAAAAAAGACTAGGCGTTGTTTTTATTCCACTATATTGACTTCGTCAGCTAAATTCACTGTTAGGTTAGATTGATTACTCTAGCTAGATTCACTCGAAACATAGCATGCTGAGGACATCTGCTGGTTAAAGCCGTGTAAATGCAACAAGAACAACAAAAACATGTTGTACACACTTTGAAACCACAGCATGTGAGTTTAGAATAAACAGATTGTTATCATTCATTGGTGTGTGGACACAAATAGAGTTATTGTCATAGTTATCTTTATAGTTATTGTTCTTGGTGTGAATGGGCCTTAAGAATCCTAGAAATGTGAAAAGGGTTCATTATCTGGATGCTGAACATTCATGTTCAGGACACAAAGATCTAGAAGCTTCACTTTTTTCACATATTCTGGATATTCTGTTCTTTCAGAATTATTTCCCCAATCTTCCTCTTTGAAAAAAAATATGTAGCAGGAGAAAATTAAAAGTAGGACAAATCTATGTATGCCATTTCTGTATGAGCGCCAGACCCTTTATACTGGTTCAAACCAGTTTATATCAGGGGTTTCTATCTGATTACAGGCAAAGGGGGGCAAACCAAAGTCTAAACCAAAGGTAGGTTGTATATGAAATGCATGAATTTGGTTCTTATAGCTTTGGCTCATGAACGGCAGCATGGAGAAACACAAACTAAATATCCCATTCTGTCACCATTCCATCAGCTGAAACACAATCACATGGCTGTATATTTGCATATTCATCCAAAAATCTCACAGGTTTTCATTGTTTGAGCACTATGGCTGGTTTGCTACTCAAAGGCTTTGCATTTACAAACTGCTGAGGGGTCATACAGCATCCAGATCACCTGATTCTATCATTTGCACACATTGTAGTGCTGTTATGCCACAAAGCAACCTTCAATTTCACCAACCACATGCTTACGTAGAATGTTTGCATATTTGGTTTGCATAATTAAAATTCTGATTTTGTGTCCCAGAAACAGTCAGTAGAAGATTCCTCAGCCACAGACAAGCAGCCCGGTAAAGTGAGCTCAGATGTGGTGCCTTCATCTTCCACAAAGGGCGGAAACAGATAGATTGCACGTCAGTATCTTTACAAACCGCTTTGAATTTGAATTCAGATTTGGATATTATATTCACACTACTGTTCAAAGATATGGGGTCAGTATGAAATTAATACTTTTATTTAGCAAGGATGCATCAAATTAATCAGAAGTCACACTAAATCCATTTATAATGTTAGAAAAGATTTTATTTAAAATAAATGCTGTTCTTTTGAACTTTCAGTTCATCAAAGTATCCTAAAAAAATGGTTTAACGGTATGGTTTCCACAAATAATATTACGCAGCACAACTGTTTTCAACATTGATAAAAAGAAATGTTTCTTGAGCAGCATATTAGAATGATTTCTGAAGGATCATGTGACACTGAAGACAGGAGTAATGATGAAAATTTCATCACAGGAATAAATTACATTTTAAAATAGATTCAAATAGAAAACAATTCATTTAAAAGTATAGTAATAATTCACAATATTATTTCAAAAACATAAAAAAATCTCACCAAACCCCAAAATTTTGAACCATATTGTATATATATTTTATTTTATTTTATATTTTTTTTAAATTTTATTGTATTTTATAGAAGTTTTACTTTATCCATGTGGTTTATTTTTCAGATTTATGGTGCGTCTCCTCATCCCTAACACAAGAAACCATTAAAGGGAGCTGCTCGGACAAGAAATATATTTTATGGTGGACACGGAATGAAACGAAAAAAATATAACTGCACAGAGACACTTAAACATGTATTTTTTAGAGCCCCCCTCCCCTCCCTCTTTTCTCCTAAAGCGAAGCAAAAATAAATCTAATGATCTTTTTTGTCTCCTTGTGACTTATAGAACATGTATATACAGAAAGCGCATGTATTGTTCTATTTTCAGTCGTCTATTTTTGGTGTGGTGTTGTGATATAATTTTTCCCACAGTAAAAAATATTATGCCATATACTTTTTTTTTTTTTCATCTTTAACTGGGGGTCTCTACAGTCTTCCGGCTCACAGACATGAGAGTCTAATGCTGTTTGAGGATCTATTGAGACACTAGTGTACATAGATGCCGCAGGTTAGGAATTCATGGTTTACAGTGCAGGGATCGCAGTAGATGGCCGTGATTATGATGCCTTTTGAATGTTTGTATGATGACACTAGTCAAAAAAGGTTTGTGTGGGAGGTGTTTTTTCTGTGTAGTTTGTTTCCTCAAGTGCACTTACAAGGATGCTCTCGAAAATAACTGTAAAACAATTTTGCAAACACTAAACGCCCCATGTGCCTGTTGTTCATCACAAAAGCCTTGGAAAATAATTGGGACAATTTCATGTTGCACTGCAAAAGTGTTTTCCACTTGATTTCGGAGGTTAAATAAGAACTGTTTAGCTTAAACACAATGTTTGAAATGTTTTCAGAGCCACTATTAAGTTCGATGTGGTGGGCAAAGTCAGTCTTTCAACTCCGTTGTGTTGGTTTAAGGGCAA
The DNA here is from genome assembly GCF_019924925.1 of Ctenopharyngodon idella. NCBI lineage: Eukaryota > Metazoa > Chordata > Actinopteri > Cypriniformes > Xenocyprididae > Ctenopharyngodon > Ctenopharyngodon idella. Next base: position 7,509,610 of record NC_067240.1, on the reverse strand, counting down.
CCACAACATTGCCATTTTGTTTAACATCAGGACTCACTTTTTGACACTTTAAAATGTTTAAATAGCTTCCATAGCTGACAGTAGAAACAAAAACATGACTTTTAAACTCAGCAGTGTCTTCCATATTTTTTGCTCATAAAATCTTGAAGAAATCTGGATAGAGACGTTGTGTACTATTAATTGTGACAGGACGGTATTTTCAAGAAGGGATTTTTACTCTTAAAAAATAAAACTAATAAAATACATAAGCCCTGTTTGTTTGTTTTGTTAGTTTGGAATGTTCTGTTCTTAAAATCTTTATGAAAATAAAGATGTAATGATGATAGGGACTTAGATACGTTGTTTTTAGGTTGTGTGGTGTTTACGGAGAATGATAGTAGTTTATAAAAACATCTTAAAATGTAAATTCAGATCAATAGAACTGATTTAGTCCATCTTTATGTATGTTGTGATCAAACCTGCAATGTATTTACACCCTATAGGAGGACAACGCGACGTTTCTGGAAGATTGCAAAGCACGCAAAGCCCAGTGTTGCCAAGTCCATGGTTTTCATGCAGGTTAAAGGTCGCTCGCCCATTGGGCTATTTTGGGAAATCAAGATTTTCAATTTTCTCATAATAATAAATTGCATTTTAGGTTTGTTTCTCGTCAAACCAGTGTATACCTTCAGAACCATTTGGAACATAGCATTCGGCACAATTTGCATGAGATTAGTTTGACAAATTTGCTTGAGCAGGACCTTTTTTAATTTCTTTCCGAAAAATTAAGGTAGCCCTAATAAAGCTTTAAAACAACATTAAGCTGAGTAAATAATTAGCCTACTGAATTTCCATTTTTGTGTAAACTGAGACAGCCACAGAAAGATGAGGTGTGGAGTAAATAAACCCTAAAAAGATAAAAGTGCACCAATGATTGTTTTATGCATCTGCTCAAAGGTTTCCACTGTGAATTTTGCAGAATTTTTTTAGACTTCAATTTATCAGATCTCAATTAATTTCTTGCTTTTTTTAAAGGAAGAGGTAACTTTTTTTGTTCTTTTTGAAAGCATTCATATATCAGCAGCCGTCTATTGTCTGTCAGGTTATTTCCAAAGCTATGTGATTATTATTATTTTTTTTTTTTTTTTTTTAGATTTTTAAATTGGTTGATGCTGTTGGTTAATCTTTAACTGCAGTTTTGTCTTATTCATATCTGTCGTTCTACATTTAATTGAATTGATATTGTCACATGATATTGTTAGATTGAATGGTGTCATCTGAACTTGCCAGACCTTGACTTTTAGTGATTTTACACCACTGAGTAAGGGTTATGTTACAGTATTTAAGCGATGCCCCCTGGGGGCGTTTCACCCCACAGATTTGGAAAAAAAAAAATGTAAATGTTCTGAAAATATATTTTCCTTAGAAAACATCTACTCCCTAACTACAGGCCTTACTATTCTCATATCATACATAACTGTGATGTTCTGCAAAAAAAAGAAAAAAAGAAACTTTTTCTTACTGCTGAAAACTAGATCACTTAACGTGAAATCCGTTTTCTCTCGGGTATGTCGCCAGTGTAAGCTTCATAGTGAATACTTTACACTCTTATCAATGTAGTCTGTAGCAACAACAAAAACATATCTTGACTCCATCTAGTGATTATTTTGGGAAAAAAAGTAGGGGGGCATTTTACCCCAAGAGGGCGTTTTTCCCCACTCTACCCTATGCTTATTTGGCGTGCTGTCCGAGGGGAGGGCTCCGAGCTTGGTATTTTGCCCCGAACCTAGAGTACTCCCCCCCCGTACTGAGAGTTGGAGTGGCGGAGGGATACAGAAAACTGTCCTGGAGGACACCTAGCCCTGCACATTTTGTATGTCGCCCTTATCTGACACAACTACTTTAGGTCTTGCAGCAGAGATCATATTATTATAGGGAGATAAGAGGGTCTGTATCTCTTCCCATTGGAGAAAATGTAAAGGCTAACTTAATCACGTGTGGCACCTATCAGCCTATCGTGTTGCCGTTCAAAACTCCTCCCTGCATACCGCCAATGCGTACCACCCGTACCGCCACTTAGCATTAGCCGCTTTTTTGGCTAAAGGTTGCAGGTTGCCTTCCAGTGGCTTTGCTTGCAGTCTCTACTAATGAGCACATGAGTTGAATCAGGTGTGATAGATGAGGGAGACATACAAAATGTGCAGGGCTGGGGGTCCTCCAGGACAGGTTTGGGAACCACTGCTGTAGAGGAACGGTGAGTCGGCTACATAGGCCTTCTCTCACATTTAAACGTGCTCCTCATGAACTTTGTTAATAAAACATAATTTTGTAAAAATGGTATAAAAATAAGTTTTTTTTTTAAATTGTAAAAATACGTGGACAACAACTATGGATATATAGATGGACATACAGACTTATGGGTCTGGTTTCACAGACAGGGCTTAGATTAATTAGGATATTTGAGTACTTTTTTTATAAATGTGCCTTAGAAAAAAAAACATTACTGGTATGCATCTTGAGACAAAACAATTGCACTGACATATTTTAAGATATGTTAGTGCAAGTTGCTTTCAGTTAAAACAGCTAAAACATGCAGTTTAGTCTGGGACTAGCTTAAGCCTCGTCTGTGAAACCGAGGGATGCATGAGAAACCATTAAAGGGAGCTTACGCTTGGACCTTGAGGCCTATTCACCTCTGACAACTTCCTGTTGCTATGATACTTTTTTTTTTTTTTAATTTACGAAGTTGTTTAGCTTAAGCTTAAGGTTGTAAACTTATTTTATTTTATTCAGAACCACTAACAAGTTCACAGGTGTTGCATTACATGCGTTAAAAGTCTTTCACTTTCACTTTAACTCAGTTGTGTTGGTTTAAGGGCTACCGCAACATTACCGTTTTGCTTAACATCAAATGCTTTCAAATGTGTAAATAGCGTTCATAGCTCATGACAGAAACTGAAATACAACCTTTAAACGAAGCAGTGTCTTCTAAAAATTAAGTTTGTTTCTGCTCATGAAGTGGTGAACAGATCCAGACAGGTCTTCCTAGAGAGTTTAACTTTTACAAGATGTAAAATAAGTCTCTGATGTCCCGAGAGTGTGTATGTGAAGTTTTAGCTCAAAATACCCTACAGATCATTTTTATAGCATGTTAAATTTGTTACTTTTTGAGGGTGAGCAAAAACGTGTCCCTTTTTATGCAAATGAGCTGCTGCTCTCAAGAAGAGGGCGGAGTTTCAGGAGCTCATGTTAGCAGCTCCGATTACCTCATGCAGACTCACTGAAAATGTCAGAAACTGTTCAGCCTTTTATGTTCAAACCGGAGTCGGCCACAATAATGGAGAGACTTAAGAAGATGTGACAACATGTAGAATGCAACAGGACATTTCTGAATGGTTAGTTGATGAAATTATCTATGCTGATGTGGAGCTATCTATCTTAAAGTCATTAATTAGCATATTCTGTTATTCTGTAACCTATAAATCGCTCGTGTGGGAACTGTTGTAAGATGCCTACAGAGCTAGAGAATATATGATGCATGATGAAGATAGAAAAGGTATAGTTTAGTTTCTAGATCTAGATCCAACTCCTCCCAGTTTACATATCCCTAAACCTACCCGTCTCCACCTACTGGATCTCGTGTGTTCTGCAGTGAGGGGCTACTGGATTGTTGCGTGCTCTCGTGTGAAGGGTTTATGTAAATTTTTAGGGTTAGTGACGTCACCAACCCGGGAAGAAGCTCGTTGTAGTCCTTAAACGGAGAATTCTTTAAACGAAAATATCTCCTATTGCTTTGAACTTTGAGCATCGTAACTTTGAAGATGTTGTTTATGCTCTAACAGCAACATTACACACTAACTAAAGTTTAAAAAGTGAATTCATAATGAGCCACCCCTTTAAAGACATTGTGTCAGGGTGGTATTTTCAAGAGATTTTATTTTCAAAAGATTTTAAGTTTTGTTTAAAAAAATCTGCAAATAAATATGTACTAGACTCCGACATTATTTTTGGGTGTGTGTTGTTTACAAAGAATGTAGCAATAGGCTAGATTAAAATTGTAATTTCAGACCATGATAACTGATTAGTCCATCTTTATTTAGCCTGCAATGTATTTACACATTAAGGGCACCAGCATTTCTGGAAGATTACAAAGCACACAGGCCTACTGAAATAAAATAAACAGTTTAATGGGTGTACATACCCCAGAATTTTCAATTTACTTTATTCTTCGGCATGTGACCATTGACAGTTTTTGCTGTCACATTTGGGTTATTTATATTGAAATTGGTTATTTTAAATTCTTCATGTCACTATGGATGCATGATATAGGCCTATTACTTTATCCAAGAGCCTTTTTTTAATTGAATTTGGTTTATTTACAATTCAATTTTATAAAAACAGACATCAGCAGGAATGCAGTTTGTTCTGTAAAGCTGAGAAGCTCAGCACATAATGCATGCGACTGATCTAAGGATTCTTCATATCACTTACAGCCAGCAGATGGCAGAAATCTCTTTTACACAGATTACAATTATACAACTTTGAACTTTAAAGCTACACTTTCTGCAAATGCTTTTTGGTCATTGTTGACATCAATTTAAGCCAAAATAAGCTGTTTTTAATACATCTACATTAAAGCAAAACATAAAATATTTCACCAGGAACAGATTATCAAAAACCACATAAAGGAACATATTGTCGGTGTATTAGATGTAACAGTAACAGATACAAAGAGATAACTTTAAAAATAACAAATTCACAGAAACAGAAATCCTGATATTTCGAACATTTTCATTTTGGAACATTAAGATTTAATGTTCTATGGACTGAATAATCCTGAAGGAGGAAACCGCTTTTAAAAGTACTTGTTGAGAAGATAAAGTATCCAACGAAAACTTTCCTGCTTCTTTACTGGAGCTAAAAGTGGTTACTGGGCAGTTTCGCGTGGCCAGCATGTCTGGGTTGAGGTCTGAAAATGACAAATTTAGATGCTGAACAGAAACTGTACTATATCAATGGCAATTTGTGTGACCGTGACTTACTGTCTTTTGTAATGGTGGGGACACCGTCTTGTTCTTAAACCTGGAGAAGAACAAAACATTTTACAAAAAGATTATTTTAGATTTTTAAGTAAATAAATTGCAATAAATTCTTCAACAGGATTTATAAAAAAAAGCTAAGCTTGACAAAACCTAATCAGTCTTTATGTTTTTATGAACATGAGCATAAATTTGAAACGTATGATATATGCAAATGCGTAAATCTAAAATTAAATTAGTGTCCTCCCATGTGGGCCTCAGTCAATGACCAGACCTCTTCCTCATTGGTTTAGAATTTAGGATTGCACCTTTAAAATGAGACCTGTACTCTCTATTCAAGGTAAGATGTAGCCTACATAAAATATAACTTATTTTTAAGTGTAATTACATCTTTGTTTGTGTGTTTAAAGATTAAGAATAGTTTAATTGTTCTGACATGTCCTCCAAATAATTGTGTAGGAGTATTGAAAATCATTTGCATGCATGCATTATTGTTTCTCACACTGAAAAAAAAATAGATTTTGCACATGTATGATTAGTATAATTGTGTATATGTTTTAAATGTCTGTGCTCAAGCCAAGCAGTAACTATGTGCAATAGCTTATATTTTCCAAAACTTATTCATGGTCTATAACCATTTAAAAAAAAATGAAATAAGAACATCATCTACTGCACTTTGCATGATTTAAAAGGTGTGGATTTGACTTACGGTTGCAGTACAAAATTGTGAAGATCAGCAGAATGAGGAAAAGAGCACAGCCAGCGGCCAAAGACGACAATATCCAAGTCTCACAGTTGAAACGGGGCTTCGGCTCTGTGAACAAATACACCTCCTATTACAATGCTGTATTATAATACAAAGATTTATTTTTCAATTAACAATAAAAAGTGTAATATATATATATATATATATATATATATATATATATATAGCACAACAAACCTGGTTTTTTGCACAAACATGGTGATTTTGTTGTAGCAGTCACTGGGAGCGGCTTTGTTGTAGCAATTTTTGGAGGTATGGTTGTTGGATCTGAAACAGAGATATTAGCAAATATCATCTAATGACATTATTTTTCAATGTAATTTTATATTTCGAATAATATCGAATTTTAAGCATAAACCTAACTTTTTTGTTGTTGTTGTGGTCAAATTTATGCTAAAAACAAGACAAATGAATTTGTCAATGAGGTAACAAAAATAAAAGTAATTCAAGACAAATTACAATTAATCAAAACAAAGGATTAATATATTTAGTTTTGCTTCTAATATAAATGTATCTTGTTTTAAGGATGTTTAGGTTTTTTACTGGAAACCAAGAACAAAATGCTGCTTAAGAAAATTAGTTTTGCAGTGCTCATATGCAAAATAAATTAAATTTTAAAAATAAACAGTCAGATGCCCACCTGGTTCTCCTTCAATTCTAGTCAGCCCTCCGAAGAAGAGTTTATTGCTGTTCATGGCTGCGCAGACGTAAACACCACTGTCTGTCTTTTTCTTGAACGACTTAATGTCCAGCTGTACCTTACCACTGTTCTTGTTGATAGCGTAGTGTTCCGAATTTAAGTCATTTTCCTTTATATCCGCACTTTTAACACTGAATAAATAGTCTGCGCCTTTACTGTTTATTCGAAACCAGAATGTCAAGGTGCCGGACTGTTTAGGGTCACAGTCAACTTGTACCTTCTCTCCTTCTTTATAGATCCGTGCAGAGACTCCTGGAGACAAAGAAATGTTTTTACATTAAGAATCCATGTGTGAACCAATACCATCTGAAACTGATTTAAACAGAAATGTTTTATTGATCACATTAAAAGTCATGTACAACTGAATTCCTCTACATTCAGCAGTGTGAAAATAGAATGAACTTATTTTACCACTGAATTAACTGAAAGCAACATGTACATTTATACTTTTAAGCATGCTAATACAAATATATATCATCATTTCCATGCTGTTTCTGTCCTGAGGTAGTTAGGCTAAATATTAAATAATAATAACAATAATAATATATATATATATATATATATATATATATATATATATATATATTAAAAATATTATTTCACCATTTAAATGATTGTCTAACGGCTGTATAAAAACAACAAGCAAACATTTAGCCTACTTTATCCAAATGTAATGTGAGTCGTTATTCAAAATAATCGTAAACTGTCAATCCTGTACACTTTCATACCTTTCATAACAAATCCTTTAATGTAATTGCAATATGATATGAGAAAATGTTCAACTCACCATAGAAGAGTGACAAACTCACACAAAATCCGATGTATATTTGATACATTTTTTCAATTTTCAGCGCAGACATTCAGTTCTTCTTTAACGACAGGAACAAAACTACTGAAAGGATGAAACGAAATCTCCTCGTCTGCCCCTCCCAAACCCTCACTGTCTTGGTTTTCAACTGTTCTGCAAAACTGCACTAAAGAAAATAAATGTACTATTTGTTTTGTTGCTACTAATTGTTGCATTTTTTTAATAAAGTAAGGTTAATTTGTAATCAATTTACTACTTTTAGTTAGAATCTTGTCTAAGGAGAGACCGAGGCTAGTTGTCACACTTTGTACTCCAGTGAATACATCAATTTCTGAAAAACAATTTCTGTTTAGATGCACATATATAAAAATAGAAGCTATTGTGGGATGTTGTCACACTTTAAGTTGTCACAATGGGGTCATTTAACAGCTTATAAGGTATTAATCACAATTTAAACTGTAAAACAATTATGGGAACCATAAAATACAAGAAACAGCAAAAATGTAAAATGCAACGAATGGAAATAGCCTATTTGAAATTGTAATTGTGCATTAAAAGAGTATACCATGTAGGCCAAGTAAGGATAAAGTTCTCATCATCTGAATTTGATTGCATGATTAGGTAGAATTATGTCAAGAGTATTTTATGTAGAAAATTTCTCTGTAAAAAAATTGTATCAATGTGGATCATTGTTAAAATTTGGTCTAAAAAAGGTGGTGGTTGTTTTTTAAGTGGCTTGACGTATTGTCACTGCAGTGGTGCAGCATGCTCTCAGCGTGCACCTGAAGGGGGTCTGTGCACTAGCAGCGCAGCACGAGCCCATGCACCGGTGCGCGCAGCTCTTTGATGGCGCGTGAAACCGCATGTGACGTGCTCTGAGTGGGGCTGTACATGTATCTTCGGTGGGCAACTTGGACCCTTAACGTTCAGTCAGCTTTGAAAATGTAACGTTAGGGTGTGCAAAGGCTATTACATATGTGCATGGAATGTTTTTGTTCGTGTACGTTTTTAAGATCTATTTATGCACAACTAAATGAATATTCTCACGCTCACTTTCAAGTGTTTTCACTTTCATTCACTCATATATACTTGAGTAAAAGTAGGATGCCCAACATATAGAGATAGGCCTACCATAATAAGATGTTACTCCAGTAAAAATATTAGTACTCATTTTCGATTTTACTTGAGTAAAAGTACAAAAGTATTTGATTGTTAATGAGGCCTACTTAAGTATTAAAGGTAAAAAGTAGGCTATACTGATCAATGAACCATGTTTATAGTCAGACTAGTCAACCTACTTGAAAAATGTAGCTACTTAAGTACAGTAACGAGGCAAAAATGCTTTTCTGAACCATTTTTTTTGCAATTATTTTTAATCAATTGGGTGTCAAGGTGGTTAGTGGATGTATTAAGTCAGTTTTCCCTCAAGTTGTCCTAATAGTAACCACATGTATCGTTAGCCTAGTTCATTCATGTTCCTCTAACATTTGAGGACCAGAACGAAACACGACACTTTTTCTCTTCATTTTGAGACAGTTTGTGATTTCAAATCTTCATTTTGTGAAATGTTTAGCTTGAAAAGTGTGTTTGTGCTATCTTATCTCGGTGAGGAAAAACTCAAACAGGTCTGCAGTATCACCTGACGTCACGACGGTATCAAAATATAACGTTTCCCAAGAAGAGTGGAAAGATGTTCATCGCTTTGTACGACAGCTTCAGACCACCTTTGTTCTGTAGGCGTACAGCAAGTCTCCAAATAATGTGAGGGGTGAGGATGCTGCCCACACGGTTACATCACTAGCAACAGCGCCCCCTTTCTTCCTTATGTCGCAACACGGTCTGACGTAATGTACATTTACGTCGCCTGGAAATTAACGCAACATTCATTGGATAGTGGAAATATGAGTTTACGACATTAGCAACAAAAACAAAAACACCCTGTAAGGTGTGCAAATTCTATTAAAAAACAAATCACAGTTAGGCTATAACAAGAATTATACAATTACAAAAACAAATGCAACAAAATAATAATAATTATTGTTATTTTACTAAATGTAAGTGTTATATATAAAGTATTATTGTTGTTGTTAACACATGGATAGTGGAAATGTGAGTTTTCAACATTAAAGGATTAGTCCACTTTTAAATAAACTTTTCCTGATAATTTACTCACCCCCATGTCATCCAAGATGTTAATGTCTTTCTTTCTTCAGTCGAAAAGAAATTAAGGTTTTTGATGAAAACATTCCAGGATTATTCTCCTTATAGTGGACTTAAATGGCCTCCAAACGGTTGAAGGTCAAAGTTATAGTTTCAGTGCAGCTTCAAAGGGCTTTAAACGATACCAGACGAGGAATAAGGGTCTAATCTAGCGAAACAATCGGTCATTTTCGAAAAAAATGTAAATGTATATGCTTTATATAAACAAATGTTCGCCTTCTAAGTGCTTCCGCCAAAACCGCATTTCCGTATTCTTCAAAAAGTTTACGCTGTATGTCCTACGCCTACCCTATTCAACTTAAACAGCAGCGTAAACTTTTTGGAGAATACGGAAATGCGGGGTTTGGCGGAAGCACTTAGAAGGCGAACATTTGTTTATATAAAGCATATATATACATTTAAAAAAAAATTTTTCGAAAATGACCGATCGTTTCGCTAGATAAGACCCTTATTCTTTGTCTGGTATCGTTTAAAGCCCTTTGAAGCTGCACTGAAACTGATTTGGACCTTGAACCGTTTGGTGTCCATTTAAGTCCATTATATGGAGAAAAATCCTGGAATGTTTTCATCAAAAACCTTAATTTCTTTTCGACTGAAGAAAGAAAGACATGGACATCTTGGATGACATGGGGGTGAGTAAAGTAACAGCAAAAGTTTATTTAAAAGTGGACTAATCCTTTAAAGTCATCTAGATATTTATATCATATATAAATTAATCAAATTATACATTAATAATAATGATAATAATACAATTACAAACAACAAGTGCAAAAAAACTAATTAAAAATATTATTTTATCAAATTCAAATGTTAAAAAATATATATATTTTAATAAATAAATAAATAAATTTTGACCTCTCACCTCACTTTACTGTGAAATCGCTGCTTTAATATATTTACCTGAAATAATATCTGATAAAAAAATAAATAAATAAAAAAACTAATATTTTGTACATTCAAGAAGGTTTGAATGTATGGAACAGCTGATTTCATGATGAACTACAGTACTGATTATAGAAAACATTAAACACTGAAAATTAAGAAAAAAACATTTTAACTCCTCTTTTAGTTAAAAACAAAGGCAGGGACCTTTTGACTTGCTCACATACAGCGTTGACCTATCATAAAAGGGGAGATTCTGTTTTTCATATCTTGCAGGTGGGTGTTCAGGAAGACCTCCAGTCAAACGGAGAGACAGTTTATGACAGGCGGTCCACCCTCAGTTTCCATGGCCCCCCATGTACTTTTGAGTCACTTTCTCAGTTTGGGTAATTTCTCATCATCCACTGATTTCTTACCTGGGGATCCCTGTCTGACTCACCAAAAGAACCTGATCTCAGAGACGTGGGTCTCAGACCCAAAACACAGCCCAGAGATGGAAGTGAGGATGAGGGGGATGGGGCTTACCTGGGGATTCCTTGGAGGAAGAGGGCCAACTCATCCTCACGCACACCACAACTGAGAATTATTACATGCAGTAAGACAGCATCCCACCTCAGAGAGCGATCAGTAAAAACAGACTTTCAGTCACTGCAGTAATGGCAGCATTAGGATTCTGTTCAGAGAGAGGTGATTCAAACACTGTATCCATTAATGTGAAGCTCAGAGGGAGGGATTAGTGACAACAGATCACAACCTGATGTAAGTAGTTTTGGTTTCTTCGTGATGTTTTTTTACCTTCATGTTCAGTTGAGACCAGTGCTGAATAATTTCTAAATTCACTCAGATTTATTGGTAACACTTTAGAATACTGTTCTGTCGTTAATGAATAACTACACAGGAACAAATAAGTAACGCAATATTAACACTCTAGTATTAACAAGAAACTCTCATTTATGAATTAGTAACTAATAATGCTTAGTCAAATGAGGTAGTTTACTTTTAGCTAATCAATAACTACTATTTTTCATACCTCCCAGAGGACTACTAAGAACTATTAACAGGTTCATGATTAATATGAATAATGCATAATGTATAATTAACTCTAAAGTGAAGATAATTGTAACCCACTAGTAATGACTAAACTCCTTCAGAAAAAATTACTTATATGGATCAGTAAAGTAAAAAGCATGATAATTCGTAATATTGACTGAAGTCACTGTAAGCTTTTGAGGTTTTTGTATGTTTTTGTTAGGTTTTGGATAGTAATTCCTTCTGATGGATCTGGTAACACTTGAGTCATTAGTAGGTTACCATGATCTTCACATTAGAGTACTGATCCAAATAGTAATTCCATTAGAAGGATGTAGAAACACTTGAGTCATTACTATCCAAAACCTTACAAAAACCTCAAAAGCTCACAATGATTTCTTTCAATATTAAGAGTTATCATGCTTTTCACTTTATAATGATCCAAATAATATTCCTTCTGAAGGAGATGGTAATACTTGAGTCATTTCTAGTGGGTTACCATGTTCTTCACTTTAGAATTAATTATACATTTTGCATTATTCACATTAATTATAAACCTGTATATAGTAGTTCTTAGTCGTTCTCTGGGAGGTATGAAAAATTAGTAGTTACTGATTAGCTAATAGTGAACTACCACATTCAACTGAGCACTATTACTTACTAATTCGTTAATCAGAGTTTCTTGTTAGAATGTTAATAGTGCGTTACTCATTTGTTCTTGTGTAGTTATTCATTAATGAATACGAAACTTACCCACTTTTTTCCTCAAAATTATTTGAATCAAAACCCAGTTAGCAGATATTATCGAAGCTGTAGACCTACACCATATCAAAGTACGGTAGCACTTTATTTTACAGGTGGTCAGTTTCACATGTACTTTTTGTAGCAATGACATTAACTGTGTAATAACTAGTAATAACCCTGTACCTATCCCTAAACCTAACTTTAACCTGTGTAGTTACTCAGTACTTTCGTGGGTAAGTATTGAAAGTGCACGTACTATGAAATAAAGTGTAACCCAAAGTACAAGTGTATTTTTCAAAAACGCGACTGACATCCATATGTTGCTTTTTTGGGGGTCAGTTTTATTTCTCATAAGGTTCAAACAATGTTTGCAGAATTAACCTGATACTTCAATATTAATTTAATTTATCATTTAATGTTAAAAGAGAGGTTTACAGGTGTAAAAGGTGTACAGACATAACAGGAAACAAATTCAAATGCATTTATTTTGCCAGTCTAGTTTCTGAACGCCAGCTGCACTCTATACACATTCACAAACGCATTCATGACTGGATTTTTGAATGTCCTCCATTATTACCTCTTGTTTCTCTACAACATTCATCAAGTGATGGATTGCTATAGGATATAGTTGTGTGATATTTTAAATTTTGTGGTTATATTTTACTAACAGATGCATGTTTATAAGCTTGTAATATTAAGCTCGTAAACATGCATCTGTTAATATTCAATGTTAATATTGCATATATATTTTAAATATAATACTTTTATATATTGTATATGTTTTAGCAGAAGATATATATATATATATTTTACATTTTATATATATATATATATATATATATATATATATACAATGTAAAAAAAAATCCCTGTAAAATTTACGGTAAAAAAACAGAAGCTGTGTTTGCTAGAACTTTACCGTAAAAAATACGGTAGCAACATTTTAGGTTTTACGGGACAGCAGTTAGTTTACTGTCTATTTTACAGTTCAAAACTGTATAATTTAAAGGTTTATATTGTAATAATTACGGTTCATAATATATACCGCTAAATACAATTTTTTAAAAGTATAATATATGCAATATTATCTTTGAAATGAATGAATTTATGTATATAAAATAAGTTATGTAATTATATTTTAGATGTGAATGAAGCTAGTATTGTGTTTTGATATGATCTTTTTAAATGAAGTATTCACTGTTGTCATTGAGGGTTAAGAAATCAATATTCTATGTTTGTAATCATTGTTTTCAAATCATTTTCAAACCTTCAGAGGAATTGGTCTTGTGTCTTTTTTAATGGATTCTACTTGAGACACAAAACAAAGACGAACACACATGGTCATTAAAAATTGTAGATTTTGCACACAGTGTAAAGTGTAATTGGGTAATTTTTCATACCAAGGCTTTAAATAAAATTGGCTGTATTTCATGTCAGAATCTATCATGCGTTGTGTGCAGATGCTCAGCGAAGATGAAGATCACCAAGAAAGTTATCAAGATGCAACAAAGAATAAGAATTCCTTCTTTGTTCTTCTGAACAATACCATATTGTAAGTTTAAGGAAAGTTACATGTACATGTACTATATTCATTTTCAAATATGAGAATACCCACTTTGAGATTTTTACACCTCATTCCTGATATTTTCTGAGTAATGTGCTTGTCTTCTTTTGCTTTAACGTAGGTAGACTGAAAGAACTGTATAATAAAGATGACCGTATTCTTATAAATCATTTGCCAAATGTAGTTTTGTGCACTTTTGAAATAAATAATGCTAGATGTATATGAATTTAATGTGTTCTGTTTTAACATTTTTAATGTAACCTGGTTTAATGTTTTTTCTACTATCAATAAAGAAAAATGTTTCCTTTTCCACAAAAAAATCAAATTTTTCCATTGGCATTTGTTGTACTGCATCTATATTATTGAAATCCCAACAAAATGAATAAACTAATGATAAAACATTGCTTTTACAGTTCAGAGACTGTAGAACTACACAATGTAATGGAGGTCTTGTGTTGAGTCTGTGCCTGTGACGCTCTCCATGCGGCAAGGTCTGTGGTCTCTCTGTGGTGGTTTTGTTTTAGTGTAGCGCTGAGGAGCTCAAAGCTGAACGAGCGATGCGAGAGAGATAATGTTCTGTCTTTTTGCACAGGAAGAGGTTTGTTCATTTGCCTCAAAGTATCAGGAAGAACAGCTGCATAGTCAAACTGAATGGCAGCACAGCTTCTCTCATACCCACATTTTTTTTTTTTATTTGACACAGACCTTTTATGTATTTTTGATTGTATTTGTTTTCCTCTTAAATAGTCCTTTTCATTTTAAAGGTTACATTTGTCTTGTATTTTAGTTGTTGTTCATTTACCAGCTTTTTGCTGGTGTTTTTGCGATTTAAATAAAGTCACAGTCCTCAAGTTCACACAGGTGTCCTTGCAGAGTAACCACAGGTGAAGTGTAGCTCATCACATTAACCATCAACATGTGCATAGCATATCAATTGTATTGAATTGATTTATAAGAAATATTTCAAGCTAATCAGCTTTGCTGCGATCAGACACTGGGCAATATCATTCAGTACAGTTTCACAAAGGGAACGCACACCCTCAGAGAGGGAAACTTTAACGCTTAAACACATAAACCAACACACCCTCAGATATGTAAGACAGGGGGACACCATAAATCCCCTACAACACAAACAGGTGTCATCACAAACAAATAACCCACAGAAACACTCAATAATACACTGATTTAAGAGAAAACATGAGATTTAATTTAACAAAGATTTATACAAACTATTTAAAGAGCATAACATTTAAAGCATTAAAAAGAAAACTGTACATTCAATTGCAAATTAAACATGCTGTGCTGTCAAGAACAAAACACAAATCTTGATAAAAACGTGGGTTAGTCCAGGTTGAGTGTGAGTTCAGTTTTGTAGTAATCCTGGTGGTACGTTCAGCTCTACAATAAATTAAATTCATAAAGTGGACTGTTGGCTGACTAACATCCAATGAGACACTTAACTATGAGTAAAGTTAAAGGGATAGTTCACCCAAAAACGAAAATTCTGTCATCTCACCCTCAAGTTGTTCCAAACCTGTACAAATTTCTTTCTTCTGCTGAAAACAAAGTAAGATATTTTGAAGAATGTTTGTAACCAAATAATTGTGGGGCACCACTGACTTCCATAGTATTTTTTTTTTTTCATACTATGGAAGTCAATGGTGCCCCACAACTGTTTGGATACCCATATTCTTGAAAATATCTGCTTTTGTGTTCAGAAGATCAGATTTTTACAGGTTTAGAACAACTTAAGTGTTAAGTAAATGATGACAGAATTTTTATTTATTTTTGTTTACAAACACTAGTTTTATAGACTTCAACAGGTCCATTTTGAAAAAAAAAATTGCTTTGGAGAGAAAAAAAAACACCACCAACAAAAAATAAGAGAGCATGTACGTCAGGAATATATAAGAAAAAGAATGAATTTAGACATTTTATAATAATGTCTCATTAGTTAACATTAGTTAATGCATTAGCTAACATGAGCAAGACATTTATTATGGTATTCATTCATCTTTGTTAACATTACTTAATAAAAATAAACTGTTCATTGTTCGTTCATGTCAGCTGAGGTCCATGAAATAATATTAACAAAGACAATTTTTATAAGTGTATATGTATAAGCAAAAGTTGAAATTAACTAATCTTAATAAATGCTTCAGAAGTGAATTTCATTGTTAGGTCATGTTAATTAATGTAGTTAACTAATATTAACGAATGAAACCTTATTATAAAGTGTAGGTATGTAATGTGTTTTATCAAATTGTAGATACTTTTTGTTTGGAGATGAAGAGTCTGTTGTCCACCTCATCGCAACGGATTCGTCCTGTGGAGAAAATGGCAAAGTAAACTTTCTTTTAAAAATGCTCTTAAAGCACATGATATTGGCAGAACAAATTATTTAAGTGTTTATCAAAATTTTAAATGAGTCTAATAAGGCTGTCAAGACAGAGCCAATGCAAACACACATATAAGGGCTTTGATGTGAGCGCGAGTGTCGCAAATCAACATTAACCCACAACTATAACACTCTTGTTTAGTTGCTTATTTTCATCTTTGATCATTTAAGGGATATTTTAATCCTAGAAATAACATTCATTAAACAAATTATTTGATTTAAAAAAATAAAAAAAAAAGCACTGAAATCTCTTCTCAACTTACTTGGCGAATCGATGTCTGCACTTCTTAGGTAGACCTGTTGTCTCAATGATAAAAAAAATGAAAATATTAATGAGACACAAATTTTATATAAAATCAAAATTTGAATTAATTTCTTTACACTTTTATACAGTAACTGTTTAAACTGTAACTGAGCTATAAGCACTGTGATGTACTTCAGAAACTTTCCCAATGGACATCTACATGGGGCATCTGAGCATTTGAAACAATGCGTGCAAGAGTAAACAAGCATGTCACATGGCAAAACTAAAGTTGTGAAGCTCTTTCTTTGACCACTGCGATGTACCAGTATGTTACAAAGACATGTGTGAGTTCTATGTGTGTGTGTGTGTGTGTACTCACGACTGAAGTAGTAAAGTGTGCCTGCAAGTGTAATGGCCAAAAGCAAAAGAGAACCAATTCCCGGCCAAAGCACTGAATGTTCACAGCCTGCAAAACAAGAAACCAATCAAACTAAACAGTATAAAACAGCAAGAAATCAGCAGCATCTAACAGCAAGCCTCTGTCCGCACCTTTAGGTGAGTAGTTTGGGGTTTTGCAATTACAGGTCTTCTTCACAGGTTTCTGGGTCTTGACTGTTGGCGGCTGAACTGTTGGAGGATTCACTGGAGAACAAAGAAAAAGAATGTCAAGACAAAACAGACTGCATCTGCTCCATTGCGGACAGTGATTTCAGTGGATCTTTTAAGTGTTATGATTCTGAATATGAAGAATTCATGTATTGGTCTTTAAAATTGTAGGTAAAATAAAGATCAAAAGTGACCTCAGAACATGGACAAGAAACAAATGAAGATGGTTCTACTCAAATTTAAAAATAATTAATTTTTCCTTGATTCAGAGCTACCTTGTTTGCACATAGCAATCTTAATTGAATTAAATAACTAGCATAAATGAATGCAAAGACAATGTAACTGTCAGTGCAACCTGAAGGTTGAAAGATTCTCATATCCCCCCCAAAAAGTTGTAAAACTATGAAATTTGAATACATTGTGTCCAAGTCAACTAACATGAACTGTCCAGACCAGAAGATCCCAGACAGGTCTTAAACGGAACTCTAGGATTCTCAGGCCAAATACCTCGGCATCTCCGAACACTTTACTGCTGTTCGAATCTCTCATACCACATCTCCCATCAGTCATTTACTTTAAGCTACATGATCTTGAGATGTTCTTAGAGCACCATGAAAGAGAATAAAGACTTTGGAAACATCTCCACCTTCACACCAGGTGAAGATGGAACTTCAGGGATGGAAACCTCAAGGTGTGATTTTACTAAGATGACTCTGTAAACCAACATTTATCTCAGTTTCATTGATTTGGTCTTCTTGACTTTCTTAAGCCTAAAATGGTCATCCACGAATCATCAACAACACCATTACAGAGGAAAACTCAAGTTCGGACAAGAAAAAAAACAGGGTAGGAGACCAAAACAGAGAAGGAGAGCACTGCTCATACCTCCAGGCTTTATGTAATATCCAACAGGAATCATAGTCTTAGTTTTAAACATGCAGGAATAGAGGCCAGCATCTTCTTCCTGTAGTCCCATGAGGCGCAGGGTGTAGACCACCACCTTATGTCCGGAGGACACGGTGCCCTTGAACCGAGAGACTTCGATGTTCTCTGCATGTTGCTCTCTGCCAGCGCTGTTGACATACATGAGAAACTCAAGAGTGTTTCTACTCTCAAGGTACCGGAACCAAAACACCTCCTGGCAGGCATGATCTGGACATTCACAGGACAGACTTTCCGTGCCATTGATTTTGGGGTATAAAACATTCGAAGTAGCTTGGAAGCAGGGCAGAATGACTGCTTAAAGGGAAACAAAGGAAAAATCAGAGTCCTGCTTTGTTCATTATGTACATTTTCAGTTTCAGCTTTAACGATATAGTTTAGCCACATTTAATTTTAAGTGCATGGATGGTACCTATTCAAAGGACATTGATATATCTTATTTTAAAAGATTCTTTAAGAATACTATCTCTACAAAACATCACAAAAATTCAAATTCAGTATTCAGAATAAAATATATTACGGCATCAATTTTCTTCGACTTCTGCAGACTTCCTTATGCTAAGCTCATATTACTGTAGCACTTAAGTCCTGGTTTGTTCTTTATGCACATTTTGATTTTCAGGTTTAACTACGTAGTTTAGCTTAGACGTTACCTATTCAAAGGACACTTTCAGAAAGTAGAGCACAAAGGTTAAATATAGAATTAGAAACGGTAAAAGAAAAGACTGAAAAGTCATTTTTACGATAGACCATAAGAGGATTAGAAACACATTAGTCTATTTCCTTGTTATGTAAGAATGGAAACCTGAATAGACAGAACTCTTAGGTAGGCAATTTATGTTGTCTATATCCTCTTGCAAAATAGTTTTCCTCTCTTATCAGTGCCTGGGGGAAAATTTTGCATATGTGGGCATAGATTCATATGAGCAGAAAAAACATGATAATTTATGTCAGAGAATGGAAAAAAATCAATATTCAGTTTGGTACAAAAACCAAAATAGGCTGGTAGTGCGAAAGCATTAAATCGAGTCTTTTTAAAATCATAAACAATTTATTGGTTAACACTGACTTTTTTTCGACATTTAAACATATATTAGATGCAAATATATGAGTGTGTGAGACTCAGTTATAGTGGATAATCTGGCTTGGTTACACTTGACATTCTACTAACAGTAAGTAACTTTGCAATTAAATGTCGACTACCTCTCATTAGAGTATCAGTAGACTGTCTGCTTAATATCTGCTAACACTTTATTTTGATGCTCCCGCAACAGACATTATGCTGACTATAAGTAACTTTGCAACTACATGTTAATTTATTCTACTAACCATAACCTAATAGTCTACTAATACTCTAATAAGAGTTAGCTGACACGTAGTTTCAAAGTTACTTAAAGTTAGTAGAATGTCTGTGTGGACCATCAAAATAAAGTGTAACCATTTGTTTTTCAAAACTTTTAGATTATATGCATATTATCAAATATGTAAGTATTGTGTGCGCAAAATATACAAACAGTTGTATCAAATCCAAATATTTTCAAGCGCAAGAAATTTTGTAAATTGCCTTAGGATGCAAAACACCTTTGGGCCTACAGCGAAACACTGAGGCCATCACAAGGTTATTTTAAAAGATTCTTTAAGAATATCATCTTTTACAGAATGTCACAAAAAATTCAACTTTAGTATTTAAATAAAATATATAACGGCAGTCAGCAATAATATTTGACTTGTGCAGACTTCCTTGCGCTAAGCTCATTTTACTTGTAGCACTTACTGTATGTTTCAGGTCTGGTCACATTAGAATTTGACGCTCTTAAATATAACGGAAAGAAAAGTTCCTTACCTGCCATCCACATGAACAAATAACTGCACATGCAAGAGAGGGTCATCCTTGGGTGTCCGTGTGTGAGCTGTCAACTGTGTGTCTGTGTTTTCCTTTCTGTTCTTCATGTGTCACACTGAAAGGAGGGCCTGCCCTGCAGTGTGTGGGGCCAATGAACCAATTACTGACAGCCTATCAGAGAATGAGTCAGAGGAAACGCACATACACATAAAACATCAAGGAAAAATCAGGAGCCTTTTCAGAAAAACACATATTTCAGGTTTCGTTAACAAGAAAATAGGAACTATTGACTATTGTACATGCAAAAACATTCAAAGTTTTACTAAAAAGCTCTGAAGTACACAATTATCTTTCAGCGTGCGACGTGACAATGCTTCGACAATGCAATGCTAAAGAATGAATTTAGCATTTTTTTTGTTTGTTTATTTTTTACAAGGTTTTAGGAGTAGAGATGATCATTTAAATATATAGTTAACTTTAATATGATAGTATGTCATTTCAACACATTTTGAAGATATAACATCTATTTTGACTTGAAAACATCCTGACAAAAATTAGATGATCGTTTACTCTCATGCTTCAAGTAACTTTTAACAGACACGTTGTTAGAGAAGTTTGAGGATTTAAACTGAAATGGTTCAAATCAAAATAGCATGAAAGTATATATATGAACTCATAACTGAAATGATCTCCAACTTCTCCAAAACTCAAGTATTTACAAAACTGTGAGAAAACCCACAGGTCATTCTATTTGAGCAGTTCCAGTGAATGTTAAAAGACTTTCTTCTCTACTCTGAAACAGAACGCGCAGGCTTGCTGAACCCTAAATGCCCTAAAATGATCTTTAACCCGAACGCAGGTGTGTGACCTGAGAAACACCTGCATCTGTCCGCAGTGCACCACAGCTAGAACAGCGTCAAATCTAACACAAACACATAATATAAAAAACACTTGTGATGAATATCAGATAAGACTGAAATTAATCACAGATCCAACTCAACGTACTGCTAATGCTGGATTAATGAACAAATAACCTATAAAATCGCTTAATGAATCAATTAATAATCACATTAATAAAGTACAGATGGCGGCATATAACCAACAACGTTGCAGCGTGGCAAACTAAATACTTTTTACCTCAAAGTGTTGATAGAGTAGGCTACATACATTTCCCATTTCTGACAGTATGGTGATAGATTTAGTTTTGAGCGTCGTAAGCAGCCTAGTAAAAGTGTGCGACACTATGATTTGTCCTGGACTAAGATGGAATAAAGATAATACAAATTTGAAATGCGTTCAAAACGTTTGACAGCTTATCTTAATACCTCATGAGGACACATATAGTCAAGTTAATTGTTAAAAATGCCATTTAGTTAATTGTTAAAACAATTATTTTCCATATTTTTACCAATCATTTTAAAGGAATTATATCGAATTTCTACATTGTCTAAACGTTTTATTAAATTATTAGTATTTAATATATATATTATATTTCAATTAAATATTAAAAATTTAATTATGACATTCTCATTCAAATATCTTCCCCTCTGGTTTTTGAACAAATCGCACCTTGAGTACATATACATTTTTGGGAAAATAATTAAAAGAAAAAAAGAGATTTTTTTTTTTGTTTATGATAAACTTTTGTTTATTGTGTTATGTTATTCCCCCAAAATGCATTGCCATTACATCTTCTTCTACAACCTACACTTTTGAATTTATTTACTAAGGAAAATCAAGAAAATGCTTAAAAGTATCCATAAAATAAATTATTTTATGAATACTTTGAGTTAAATGGATAAAAATAAAGTAATATTTTATATACACTGTAAAAAAGAATTGTTGGTTTAACTTAAAAAAGTAAGTTACCTGGTTGCTTTAAAATTTTTAGTTCATTGAAATTAAAAATTTGAGTTAATACAATGAAGGCGACTGGTTTATAATGAACAGAAACTCAAAATATTAAGTTATCTGAACCACATTAATTTTCTAAGTTGATTTGACAACATAAAAAATGTGATAACAAATCATGATTTTTTTTTTTTTACAGAGTAGTAATGAAAATATAAAATTTTATGATGAATTGTATGTACTCGATCTTGTCATATCGGCTGAATTAATAGTTAGGTTAAACTAATGAAAAAAAAAACTGCTAAACTTGCTCATCGTTTTTTCACAGTGTAAAACTGCTTTTACACTACAATCACATATCGATAGAGCAGATCACAGTTTATTCCAAGGCCTCTAGGTTGGACAAACACATTTAGTTCATAATACTTCATTATAAGTCATTATTGCACTAAATTTACACGTCAGTGACACTAAACAACCTGAAGAACCAAACTGAAGGCCTAACTCACAGCTAAACATTTGCACCACAAAGTCAAACCGTTGGTTTTGTTCAGAAGCACAACATTTCTCAACTCATTTAACAAGCCAACGTGCTCGTTTTCCACTCCACGTTCTAGATAAACTGCACTAATGAAGTTTTTGAGAGTGTGGGACTTCGGAGCCTGAAGCTCAGGGGGGCTTGTGTGGGAGTTTTGAGCTGAAGCGTTTAAGATCTCGATCATTGGCGAGGAGGGCTGAAGGGGCTCATGGGACGTGGAGGGGTCGTGAAGAGGGGAGGATGTGGGAGATGCACATGCCTCGGAGGTCGAGGGTACGACAAAGACACAGGGAGCCGAACCACACGATTCTTTGAAAACAGGAGATCTCAGGGGGCTTGAGAGAACGCTTCAGTGCGACTGTCGACGAGCTTGTGTCGACGGAGGGCTTTGAACTCTGCGGTTACAAAGGCTTAGGAAAAAGGTTCATATAGTTCTGAAGTACAAACGCTGTGTTATAGATACAGGTGTTAGTAATATGCATTAAAGTGCATTTGAAGATCAACACATGATCATTAGAATTACAAACATTAGAATTCATCCTGCACACAAAATAAAGTGAATTATGTCATCATTTCTACTCACAATCATGTCGTTCCATGTACACTACCAGTCAAAAGTTTGGAGTCTCTTATGCAGAAACACAGTAAAACATAGTAATGTTGTGAAATACACTGTAAACCCTGAAACTCAAAATAATTGGTGCGAGTAGGGCAAATTCAAATTAAAGTATTAAATTATAAAATAAGTATTTAGAACTTTCTTTTTCTTTTGAGTTCACGAAACTGACACATTTTAAGTAATTGAATTGTTTAATTGTTTTAAGTTTTATGAACTTGTTTCTTTTAATTTAGACAAACTAAATTTACCTGAAACTGGGCGAGGGGGTGACAAGTGGAGCATGGGCTTAGTTTGAGAACAGATATTTCATAAATGTTCTATATTGCCGTACTCTTTCAGAAATTGCTATGCTATGCTAATGTTATCAAAGCATTAGCTGCGTCCAAAATCGAGTACTTCTCTACTATATAGTAGGCGAAAAACAGTATGCGAACAGAGTAGTATTTCCGAATTTATAGTATTCGTAAAACAGTAGACGAAAAGTACCCGGATTACTTATTACTTCCAGTGAGATTCTGAAGTGCGCATACGATGGGCACTTTAGGCACTTCATGTGCACTTTCGGTCTTGTGGACTTACAATGGCCGCTGCGTGCGCGTGTCCGTTAAGTCCACAAGACCATAAGGTGTCCCATTCGTCATTTAAGCTTAAAGAAGGGTGCTCGTGAGCACCCCCTTTGCGGCTGCTATGCGCCCTCGATGCGCACTTCTGCTGAGTAAAAGTGCGGACTCAGAGAAAGACCGTGAGGATTTAGGGTGCGATTTGGGACAGGGCCTTACTATCCCATGAGGCCACGGGAGAGTGAATGGAGCTGAAGGGACATAACTGACGCTGGTAGGTCATGTGACAGTAACAACATGGCAGATGTAGTACATCCAAATTCATTCATACTACACGCATTCGTACTATATAGAACATACTTTTTCAACGGTCATGAAGTAAATTTAAAATCAAATGTAGCTCCTACTCAACAGTACGCGATTTTGGATGCAGTCATTGTGTTACCAATTAGCATTTGCTGAATTAGCTAGTTATAGCTAGCTAAATTTTCACTACTAAAAATATAATTTAAGATGTTGGCGCTGCTAGCCTTTTGGGCAGCACGCCGACATATAACGGCATTTTGCTTTGGGCGACTAGAGTTCGAGTCCCGGATCGCGGGCCTTTCCCGATCCCGTCACCCCCTCTCTCTCCCACTTCACTTCCTGTCTGCTTACTGTCCTATCATAGTAAAGGCAAAAATAAATCTTTAAAACATAAGTTAATGTTAAATGATAATTTTAAGTTTAATGTATGAGTACAAAATTGAAATATGCCAGTTCTGTTTTTCTGAATTTCTTAAAATTTTTGATGCAACTGATTACCTGAATTTTTTTGAGTTTTGCCAACTTTTTTCGGGTTTACAGTGTATATTTGCAATTTAAAATAACTATTTTCTAACTATTTTTTGGTGTGTTCATGACTAAAAAAAATAATAATTTAGTTTCAAAAGACAGTGCACAAGTCTTTTATGATCATTTTTATGATGCTTTTTATCGTCATATTGGACCCAATTCACATATGAGTTTGGAAAGACACAAGGGTTAGTAAATTACAGAATTGTCATTTTTGGCTGAATCATGTATTTTGCGTTCTGCATTTTCAAGTATCATTTCCTCTGAAACACAATCATCGTCCCACAATAAAAATATTCCCTAAGAAAGTTCTCTAAAACCAAGAATTGAGTTGAAAATTGTTTAATGGGGCCATTGGATATCAGATACGCAGCACAACAATTTTTCTTGATTGTGATAATTGTTTGAACTCTCAAAAAGGGAAATACAGCTCTATGCAAGAAAGAGGTCAACAGAGTAGTCTTGTCCTCATTCAACTTCTGCACCTGTTAGACCTGCAAACAAAAATATTCCTGTATGCTGCTGCTGCATCGAATGAGGCTGATGTTACATTACTCTTTCACACACACACACACACACACACACAGAAATGCAACAAAACAAAGGATTGCAGCTCTTCTGATACAGGGAAATGTTTATAATATACAAATCTAACCTCTATTCAGACAACTCCATTTTATTCTTGACGTTCATTATTGACGTCTTTCTTGAACACAAAGTCAGGGTCTGAAAAGCATTTCAAGGCTGATCCAGATACAGTGTTCATGCTGGCAATCAGCACCCCCTTGAGGCTAAAAGTGGAAATGCTTCTAATAAGTCATGAACATAAGGAAAAGTTCATGTATGAGATTTTTAGAAAACATTCAACAATAAATACTATATCTATGCTGATATAAACAGTGAGAGGGATTTATTTGATGAAAAGCCTGAAGCAAGTTGAAGGATACATGGGTGGATGGCTCATGTAGTGTTTTTGCATCACATCACAAGGTATAAAATTTCTACTGATTTCTCCAAGAGAGAAGTGCAGCTCTAGAGACATCCTATATAGTCTGTAGTCCTGAGCATTCAAAGGAATAGTTCATCCTAGAATGACAATTTTCACACCATTTTCTCACCCTCATGTCATTCCAAACTTGTATGACTTCCTTTGTTCTGTGGAACACAAAAGAGGAGGTTTAGAATAATGTTTACACTGCTCTTTTAAATGTACCAGGTTGCTCAAACCACTTGCAATATGAAGTCTTTTGACACAATATAACAGCTTTGTGTTTGACAAACACTGTAGGTTCTTGAGTGTCACAGCAAGTTTGAATATGTGGAATCATTTTCAATATTTTAAGTGAATATCAACATAAATTTTGATCTGTACCTCACTAAAATTCAGAATATAGTGCATAAGTTGTATTGACTACATATTTTTGGAGACTGACAGCTTCCATTCCATTGCATTGGCAAAATGTACCATGAACATTCTTCAAAACATCTACTTTTGTGTTCCAGTGAAAAAAGAAAGTCCTATGGGTTGAAAATAAATGAGGGTGAGTAAATGATGACAAAATTGTCATTTTTTGATCCTTTAAAAAGGAATTGAGAGCAGATGAATTTCTGTATGAAAGAAAGGCCTTAAGAGTTCTTCAGAGAGCATAAATAGTGAGATGGGTCCAGGAGATTTCAGTGCTCTTCTGAGGTCCCGTGCAGTTTTATTACAACAATACTGTCAAACCATCATCGAATAGTCTTTAAAAAACACCAAGAATAGTCTCATCCCAGAGCCTTTCCTCCTCTGTCCTGTTGTCTTCTTGGTTTGTCTTCTCTTTTCCTTTTTTCTTCTCTTTTTTATGTTTTTGTTTGCCATCTTTTGTTTCTGTCCTTTCCTCCCCATGTTCCTCCATCCTTCCCTGTGCTTCCTCATTTTGCACTTCAACTTCTTGTTTCTCCAAGAGCTCCTCTTCTTTTTGTCTCTTTTCATGATGTCCATCCCTATGCCTCCTCCTTTTCTTGCTTTGTCTTCTTTTACTTCTGCTTTCCTCATCTTCACTAGAGCTTCTATCTCTTTTTCTTCTCTCCTTCCATTTCTTATTTCTATCATCTTCTCCTTCTACACTTCCTCTCCTGTCTCCCTTCCGCCTCTTTTTCCTTTCCCCTCGTTCCGCTACTCCTTCCCTTCCTCTCTTTTCCGTATCAGACCCATCCTCCTGATCTCTTTTGCTCTTTCCGTGCTTTCTCATCTTCTTCTTCCGTCTCCTCCTCTCTCTGCTGTCGTAACTGCTGCTGCTGTCACTACTGCTGCTAGTGTAGGAGGAGGAGCCTGAGAATGAGGAGGAGCTAAATGAATCAGGGCTCCTCCCCTTTTTATATAGTTGACCAGGTATGAATGGAGGACGGGAATGTGGTATATATCCCGGCTGATAGGGTGGGACAGGGCCAGTCACCCCAAAGCCAAACTGAGGGACCTGAGACTGGAATTGTGGGTGCCAGTGAGGTCGAGGGAAACCAGGAGGCGGAAAATGTGGCATCAACTGGCCAGGGTGGGGTATCAACTGGCCAGGATGAGGTATCTCTTCTCCTGTCAGTGAACCTTCTGTTGCACTCTCATCCAGAACCTTGCTTGCTTGTCCCACAGTGCCCAGCCCTGCTTTGGGCTCCAGTCCCCGGGCCTTCTGCACCTGGATGTAGTCAGCCAGCTCATCCTGGAAGGAGTCATACACTTTCTTCTGAGATTTGCACAGCTCAATAACTTTCTTCTCTCTAAGTACCAAGAAGAATGAAAAAGAATGAAGTCACTTTCACTGATTCAGATGGCTGATAACAAGCAGATTAAGATTAAAATCGTTGCACGTAAACTATTGATCAACCAATATGGGTTTAACAATAGCGTACGCAAATAAGTAAAATGCAGAAGTAATAGCAATATGTATGAACATTTTAAAGAAAATTAACTTTTTAACACAACACTTTTTAACTTTTTAACAATTAACACAATTTAACTCCACAGAATAGCTACCTTTTAACTTAGGCCCCATGAAATCCATTTTATTTTTCCCTATATTCTGTGTTTTCCATTTTATTTTCTTGGGATTTGGTGTCTTATTATTTAATACAAATGTATATAAACATTAACAATTTAATCAAGCTTTTAAAATGTAATCAAATGAAAATATAACAATTTACAACAAAAAACCATTGCATTTTTTTTTTTTTTTTATGAAATAAGATGCTGAACAACAGAACTGTCTTCTGGTTTCAACAGGCATGTGTTCATGCCCTCATATATTGAGACAGCAGACGCTGAAAACATGGTGAGCATTTATGTATCAGACGAATCTACGGCACTCATTCACAGAGAAACGCAGAAATCACTTCTTAGAAACATGCACTGACTGGCTGTTGTTGCGTTTATTTCTGCTGTGTGATAGGTTGTTCCATATCGAGTAAAAATATCCAGAGCTTATCGTCGTCATCGATGCAAATTTTATTGCAATCTTGATATGATATTGTTTATCACCCAGCCCTACTATGAAGGCGTATTTAGAAAGTAAATTAGATTAATTCTGATTTCATTTTTACTTTAAAATATTTGAAAGCAGACCATATTCACTTGGAAGTTCATTCATGAAGCATTCATGGTTATATCGATAATGTAAAAATGTAAAATATTGGCTGACTAATCGGCCTGGTCGATATATCGACCTATCGCTAATGAAAACTAAGGTTTATGTCCAGATGGATCCGGCATTTTGGGAGCCTGAAACCGCTATTTTTTTAAACCGGGTCCCAGAGTGGATAAATCTGGAAACGACACACACGTTTTTGTGTGTACAGCCAATCCGTATATTTTGTGAAACGATGGTCATCACCCCACGTCTCGACCCTAGTCAGACAATGCTACGTCACGTAACAGCAACAACAACAACAATAGCAAACTACATGCTTGTGTTCGTGCCGCAGAAGCTACTGGGCCTATTAACTTTACTAAAATAAAGCTTTATTACTAAGCTTTACTAAAGTTTGTATACATGCTCCAAGTCTTTAGTGTATCTCTGTGGCAGAATTACAGCCACATACTGGTCTGGCATGTATACCACATCAATTTGAGTTGGTTTCAGTGGTTACGTGTGTACGCAGATATTTCTTGAGACGACGCCGTACTTATGGAATTTTTTTTTTAGAGCGAGGAAGAAAAAAAAGATTAGGGAAAGCTCTGGCTTTGTGTGGATGTGGCCTCAGTCTCCTAAAACAAGGTACAAACCCTAGGGGCTGCAACACAATAAAGCATAAGATGAAATAACTAATAAGAGTAATGTCACTCACTTGACAAAGTGTTTGTTACCCTGCATGTGTGCCTGGTACATCTCTATTGAGCTGAGCGTCAGACAGCAAATCGGACAAGTCAGGGAGCTCACTGTAATGTGTAGTGAGAGGAAAACAAAATAGTACAAGAAATAGGGTTTAATAACAAGAAAATAAAGCAAATTTCAAATTGTCAAATATGAATCTTTAAAATCAGTCAACCATCCATTGACTACAGCATATCTGTTTACATTAATGGATTACATATGACCTCCTAAAATAATTGTTATGCTTTATATACTTTAATTATACAATTAATTTAAAATAATTAAATAAGTTTATTCAAAATTAAATAATTAAGCAAATTATAAATATTATTAAATCAAAACATTTATTAATTTTTATATTAATTAATTTGGTTGACATAGATGTACTTTAATGTATACCATGTTCTGACTGTTCCCCCATCTGGTCCAGCATTTCCTGTCGGGACTGGTTCCGCTGATGCTTCCGGCCGCTGTAGTGCTGCTGAGCAACCAGAGGGTTGTTGAAGGAAGCACTGCACAGAGCACAGTACTTGTTGGGATCACTGAGGTCAATCTCTTGATCAGCCAAACCAGAAGTGTCGCTCTGCTCCTGACTGATTGGATTTTGCACAGTATTCACTGATGGGAGGGCAACAGGAGATGTGGATTCTACGACGGGCACTGAAAGTAGAATAATTTGAAAGGTGGTTTTGCTCAAAATGGTGACGAGCCAAACTCAACAGAACCCAGTTTGATTTTACTCACCTCCAGGTGGTGGAGGATTGGTTTTTCTCATGTTCTTGGCATGAACTTTGCCCTCATAGTGCGACTTGGCCACAGTGGGAGAGCTGAACACCATGCTGCACAGCTCGCAGAACTTCTCTGCAGACAGACCTCTCTGTAACAAAAAAGCACACAATACGAATAATCTATTGTCAGCCTTAAGCTACAATTGAAAACATATTTTTGTATAGAGAAGCATGCTGTTTTGACCATTATTCTCTCTTGATTTAACTATAACGAACAGGTTAGCTTACATACAGTAGCTTTCCTTTTTGAAGTGATGAATGAAGTTCGAGTCCGATATCCTTTGCCAATTATTATGTACACAGCAAATCTCCCTTTATAAATATGGTCAATTTCAAAGTGTTTATATCCAAAAGAAATGATCTTGGGAGATTTTCTTATACCCTCTGTAATTTACCACGCTGTATTTTTTTTTCTGTGCTTGTGCAGCATCACGCAATCACACAGACTCTGATAACTGGTGTCAGTGGTTCCGTTTGTTCATCAATTGATGTTACGATGATATATAAAAAAATAATTTAATTACTTTATAAAGTCATTAAGTCGAGTCATATAGTTCAAGTCAATTCTTGAGTCACTGGACCTCAAGTCGAAACCAAGTCATTTTCTTCATTTAGCTATTCAATTTGCGACTCGAGTCAGACTCAAGTCATGTGATTCGAGACCCCCACCTCTGCTTAAAAATTCACTTTTGAGGAAAACATTCCAGGATTTTTCTCCATATAGTGGACTTCAACAGTTACCAACGGGTTGAAGGTCCAAATTGCAGTTTCAGTGCAGCTTCAAAGGGCTCTATATGGTCTTGTCTAGCAAAGCAATCTGTCATTTTCTAAAAAAATAAAATAACATTTATATACTTTTTAACCACAAATGCTCGTCGAGTTTTTCACCTTTACAACGTGATTACGTACAGAGCAGTGCAAGATGAGCACTTGCGGTTAAAAAGTATATCATTTTTATTTGACCCATCTTTTCAAGAACCTTATTCCTCAGCTGGGATCGTGTAGAGCCCTTCAAAGCTACATTGAAACTGCAATTTGGACCTTCAATCCGTTGTCCCCCGGTGAAGTCCACTATATGGAGAAAAATCCTGGAATGTTTTCCTCAAAAATCTTAATTTCTTTTCGACTGAAGAAAGAAAGACATAAACCTCTTGGATGACATGGGGGTGAGTAAATTATCAGGAAATTTTAATTCTGAAGTAAACTAATCCTTTAAAAGCAATACATGCATATTCTGTAGGGCTGGGACAATAAATCGATTCATCTTGATTTCTGAGATTTTCCGAATACTCTCTCAAATCGATCCTGAGCTTAGTTTTTAACAGCAGATGGCGCTCTAGGCTAATTTTTAACCGCATGCTCAAATGCTCAGGAAGAAGAGTGCTCGTGCGTTCGGTTGAGTCTGAGAATGTACTTGCACCTCAGAATGCTTTTATGATGTGAGATTGATGTAAACAGCCCACTGCAAACATCCTTGTAATTCGATTCAACCTTTTCAAACTTTCTGAATGATTATTTTAGGTTCAAGTGGTGTAAGGAATAGGAAGCAAGAAGAGTACAGCTGTTTCTAAAGCATGTTTTAAATCTGCTGTTAAAAACTAAGCTCAGAATCTATTCGAGAGAGAATCGTGATGCATCCAGAAAATCTCAGAATCGATCCAGAATCATTTCTGGATTCGTAATGCATCAATTTATTGTCCCAGCCCTAATATTCTGTATGATCTGTTACATACCAACAAGCCTCCACATTCTTGGCTCGGTTTGATCATTTTAGCTTTGTTGTTCAGGTACATCCTGACCCTTTGTGCATGCTTTTTCCCCTAGTAGCATAGAAAGCAGTGTTAGAAATATGACAGCAGCCCTGAACTTGAAACAGAAAAACTTGAAACAGAAAAACTTGATTTCACAAACCTCATAATGAGAAACTCTCTGGGACTCGTGAATCAGGGTTGCTTCACACACATGACAGAAGTTATCCGTCAACAAGCCTTTGAGAAAATCACTGTCACTCTGAGACCCTGCAGGAAAACCAGACAGTAAAAGTGAAAATAATGTACACATTTAAACAGGGTTGCTTTAAGCTCTGAAATAATCTGAACATAATTTTGTGCAAGGTAGCATGAGTGATGTGGTTTGTGTAGACAGGATCCCATTAGCAAATTTCTACCAATCAGATTTTCATAGAGCATGACATTTATGATTAGAAATAGATTTTAGATACAAAGTGAGACATTCAGTAACACTAGTCACAAAGAAATGGAGAGTACTGTATTGTATCTCTTAGAAATATCAGTATAACTGGCTAAATTGTGATTTAACAAATAATGAGCATGAACAGAATGAATTTTGTTCATGAATTCATTCCTACATAAATCGTTGGAACTTATCTAAATACGATAATTTACGCAAGAATGGTTTTACAGACGATTTACAGAGGAATTCGTTCTGCTTACATTTCATGAATGAGGCCAATTTGTGTGAGCAAAATCTACCAGTAATAGTGTATCAGGATCTTGTGGTGCAAGACTAATGGAACTAGTCAAAATAAAAAAAACTTATTTTAACTTAATTTTTCAGAATTAAGGATGCATCGATTTTCATGCTATGCTTGTCTGATTAATGACCAATATTAAAATTTTATATTATAAAAAAAAAAACACAAACACAGTTAAAGACCAACAGCTTTAAATGTTACAACTGAATCTAGACACAAGATTATAAAGAACTAAATTATTGAAACTGATATTTAAAAACGTCCCATAAATTATATTGTACAAAGAGACAATTTGTGCATGCAGTGGTTTCTTTTGCCATTGTTTTATTGAATATACTGCTGTAATGTACATATCTCTAAATAAAAGAGTGATGTTCATGTTACTGTAAAATAAATCAAACTTACATGAATTCCACGTCCATTATTTGCATAAAATGGTGAATCAATTCACTCAGGCTGTTTGTTCCTAAATGTGTCATTGTATACTATCAGTTCAAACAATTTAGTCACAAATGTGTTTTATACAAGATTGTGGATACTTACATTGCATAAAAAATAACTAAATTTTGATTCATGTTTATTTGTTTGTACCATTGTCTAATAGAAAATATACATTGCTTTCCTATGTAACGTGATACTAGAATTTTCTTTAAACAAAATGACATTAGTTAAAAATATAACTACTGAAAACTAACTAAAACGTTTAAAATTTGCACAAACGAACTGTTTTTCAAAACTATTTTCCAGAATAAGTATTATAGGCAAAAAATTAATAAATAAATAAATAAAAAATACATTAGCTTCCTGGCTAGATTGTGGTTTAATCGTCGAATTAATCGATGTACACGATGTTTTTCTGATTCATTCAACCCACGTTTTGTGTCTTATCGTGTATTTTCAGCCGATAATCGACTTAAACACGCAAGACTTTTATAAAAAGAGGGATTTTTGTGGTGGTTGTTTAAGGTGAATAATGGGTACTAATATTTAGCCTAGCCTAGCTTGTTGGCTCGCTAAGCTTTATTACCACCCATGAATCCATCTCAAACAACTCAAACACAAACATTCGATGCAAATAAACTCCATATGACTGCATTTTTGAAGTTTTTGAAGGGTTTCAACTTATAGACTCACCTTCTTCAACCTGAGAAATATTGGTGTTAGTGTTTTGTACTGTTTCTGGATTGATATCGTCTGTATTTTTGATATTGTCTGTTTCCGCACACTGCGGAGAACACGATACACTAGCTTTAAGCTCGGACATTTCTTTAAACCTGGAAATAAATCAAAACTGAAGCAGTTTTAGCTAAAATGCCAAAGAGCTCTACATGGCAATGGCTAAGATATTAAGGGAGGTGATATACGCATGCGCAGTAGGATCACGTTTCTTTACGTGCTAGGCAGCCACTGAATTGAGCAGATGCTTACTGCCACCATCTGGTGTTTCATGTTATTGAAGATTAAATACTTATAATTCAATCGAACCTTCGTGTTATTAAATACGCACTATGTTATATGAAGTATGCAATTATATTAACATTACAATGGTATAAGCATAGTTTTTTCTAAAAAATAAAAAAAAGCATTCAGATATTATTACTACTGTAAAATCAAGCAAAATCAGTAACCTGTCTCTGAAATGAATTCAGCTTGGTGAATTATTAACATTATGATTTATTCCTTCAGTCTGAGAAATAGGTGAAGTGCCATGAATTTCTTATTGTACATTAACTGAAGAAAAATATGAACTGGTTAAAAATAGAGATGTATAACTACAGTTTGGGATCACTGAAGACACTAGAGAGACAGAAAAGACATAAAATTCCTTCAATAAAGCTAATTAGTGTATCACATAAGATAAAAAAAGACTAAGAAATCAACTGGAATCTATTGAAATAGTAACAATTTTACTTACAAAACTGTGATGGAACCATAATACAGTGTTCAAATGTTGTATACCATAGTAAAGATGGAAAATCATGTTTATATATTATAGCATTTAGTATTATTTATGTCTTGTCTCATGAATTTAATTTCGTATAACTTTCATATGGTTGATGCAGCACATAAATCATATCTGTCAGTAACTATTTGTCAGTGGCAAAACAAACAAATGTCTTTCTGTTAAAATAGATGCAATATTATCACAGACAGTATATAGGAATGCATTATTCATGTAAACATATCATCATTGTGGAGCTTATTTTAAGATAAGCCTGCCCAAACAGAAAAACAAGACAGAAATAACTGTATAACAGTGTGCTATGAGACACCTCCATTCCTCCTTTTCCACCAGATCACTAGGAGAGCCATGTAACAGACGGGTGGCAGTGAGGAGGATGGTTAGGAGAATCAACAAACAGATCCATGCCGCAGGACACAAGCCCTTTCTGATCCCGGTAGGTTCCTCTGGAAGAAGGCTGCTCACACTGAGTATATAACCCAGAGCCCAGCCCACAGAGGCCTCACCTGCCTGTAACAGAGTAGAGACTGAAAGTGTGGTGTGGTTTTGCATACTGCACATTCACATAATTAATACATTTTTCATTTTAATCAGAAGCAAACCGAAAAAATGGTTCGTCTTGCCAAATTCAGAAGTTAAACTGGTTCTGTGATGTACAAGTATATGAGCACCATGTTGATAAACTCACCTTTTTCTGGAAAGCAACATTTTGGAAAGAATGTTCATCAAAGCTATAACCCCTAAGCATTAGCACTTGTATATACACTGCAACTGCACAATAATCCTTCAGGTATTTTTTCAAGTGGGGGGATTTCCTGGTCATCTATAATGAACAGGAGATATTATTAGATTTACAGGACTTCAGATATGCAGTGCAACAATGAGCTAGAACTACTACTTTTAACTATAGTAGTTATATCATATAAAAACTAAAATGAACTTTCTAACATACTAAAACTAACAAACTAACAAAAATAATTTAACTAACTATAACCCGAATTCCGGAAATGTTGGGACGTTTTTTAAATTTGAATAAACTGAAAACTAAAAGACTTTCAAATCACATGAGCCAATATTTTATTCACAATAGAACATAGATAACATAAATGTTTAAACTGAGAAATTTGACAATTTTATGCACAAAATGAGCTCATTTCAAATTTGATGCTGCTACAGGGTCTCAAAATATTTGGAACTGGGGGCATGTTTACCAAGGAGTAGCATCTCCTCTTCTTTTCAAAACAGTTTGAAGACGATACTGCGGCATCGAGGTTATGAGTTTTCTGGAGTTTTGGTTTTGAAATTGGGTCCCATTCCTTGCCTGATATAGGTTTCCAGCTGTCCGAAGAGTTCCTTGGTCGTCATCGTAATGAGCAACATATGTTCTCTATAGGAGAAAGATCTGGACTGCAGGCAGGCCATTCAGCATCCCGACTCTTCTAAGATGAAGCCATGCTGTAGAATAGCTGCAGTATGTGGTTTTGCATTGTCCTGCTGAAATACACAAGGCCTTCCCTGAAATAGACGTCGTCTGGAGGGGAGCATATGTTGCTCTAAAACATTTATATACTTTCAGCATTCATAGTGCCTTCCAAAACATGCAAGCTGCCCATACTGTATGCACTTATGCACACCATACCATCAGAGATGCTGGCCTTTTGAACTGACGCTGATAACAAGCTGGAAGGTCTCCCTCCTCTTTAGCCGGAGGACACAGCGTTCCCGTGATTTCCAACAAGAATGTCAAATTTGGACTCGTCTGGACCATAGAACAATTTTCCACTTGAAAGTTCCATTTTAAATGAGCCTTTGGCCCACTAGGGACACGTCGGCGCTTCTGGACCATGTTCACATATGGCTTCCTTTTGCATGATAGAACTTTAGTTGGCATCTGCAGATGCACGGCGGATTGTGTTTACCACAGTGGTTTCTGAAGTATTCCTGGGCCCATTTAGTAAATGTCATTGACACAATCATGCCGATAGTGATGCTGTGTCGTCTGAGGGCCCAGACCACGGGCATCCAATAAAGGTCTTCGGCCTTGTCCCTTACGCACAGAGATTTCTCCAGTTTCTCTGAATCTTTTGATGATGTTATGCACTGTAGATGATGAATTGCAAAGCCTTTGCAATTTGACGTTGAGGAACATTGTTTTTAAAGGTATTCCACAATCTTTTTTCGCACTCTTTCACAGCCTCTGCCCATCTGTACTTCTGAGAGACTCTGCCTCTTTAAGACATCCCTTTTATAGGCTAATCATGTTACAGAACCTGATATCAATTATCTTAATTAGTTGTTAGATGTTCTCCCAGCTGAATCTTTTCAAAATGTCTTGCTTTTCAGCCATTTTTGCCCGCCGTGCCAACTTTTTTGAGACCTGTAGCAGGCATCAAATTTGAAATGAGCTCATTTAGTGGATAAAAGTTTAAAATTTCTCTGTTTAAAACATTTGTCATGTTATCTATGTTCTATTGTGAATAAAATATTGGCTCATGTGATTTGAAAGTCTTTTAGTTTTCATTTTATTCAAATTTAAAAAACGTCCAAACATTTCCAGATTTTGGTTGTAAATAAATACAAAATAAAAACTAAATAAATAAATGCAGACACAATATTGATTTGGGGTGGAAATGTGCTTGAGAATTGCAAAGTGTCATGAGAATAATGCAAAATAATATATAACTGGTTTCTTTATCTTTTTATTTAAGTGTGATATGGACATATTATCATGAGGTTTATGTGATTTATTGGCAAATTGTGCTATTTTCACTCTCACACACATGCACACACACTCACAAATTATACCTCTTCTATGGTCATATTGCACATAGCCTGTGTAGCCTCCTGTAGTTGAGCAGAGGTGCTGATCTTTATCCCTGTACTTTGCTGGAGATAACTGTGAGTGAAGAAATAGGCAGAAAAAGGCCTGAAAGGAAAGAAAAATGCTTAAGATGCTTTCATGCTACTCATATGATCCATTTTGGGCATTTCTGGCCCCTCACCATGAAGCCCCCGCTGATGTTGGGCTGGAAAACTCCATTAAAGGAACACTGAGAAAAGGGGCAGAAGTGGAAGGAAAATATTTCAGAAGTGTTGCCAAGGCAGCTTTGGTAGTCCCCGGTGCCTTGCACTCTGATCCACGAATGAGGGTCGTAAGTTTTTGGGTCTCCTTGACACCACACAAGGCGAGTCAAACACTTCCTTCAGCTTGAAGACATCAGTGAAGTCAGATGGGTAGCAGGGATGGTACACTTTGCTAGTATTACCCTGTGACTGAAATGAACACATACTATGTTAACTGATTTACTCACAGGACAAAATAAAAACCCTAAAAAGTTTGTTTATCACCAATACAAAATTTTGTAGTATATATTTATTATTTGGTTTGTGATGCATCATACTGTAACCAGGTAGGCCAGGATCATGCGGAGAGCCTCTTCTTTACCATAACACAGGTAACTATGTGTGTAGAGGGAATACTCTTGCCGTAGAGACGCAAGGTCATATGGTTTCTCTCATTTTCAACTGTCTCTGGGGTCTCAAGGTGATCTGTGTGGACGCCCCACCTAAATCCAGCGCACCGACTGTCTTTCTGCCAGGTTTAAGCCACCGGCCCACATAGCCATACTACACAGTGTGGAAATGAGCAGACAAAGACAGAAAATGGCCACTAGATGGCCCCAAGCAGTTAAGAAACTAGTAAGAATACCATAAATCAAAACACTGGCTAAATATTTAGAAGTCTGTTATAAAAAGAAGAGACAAAGCTTAAGTATAATTCATATGGTCTGTTTCACTGACAAGAAAAGATCGTACTCTAACAGTATGAAAGTACCTTTATGAAGTTTTCAAGGAGGTAGTTCACAGTGACCCAACCGTAAACCCCCTCTTCTTGACCACTCAAAATTACTGCTCCTCGAAAGCTGAATGGAAAGGATTTGATTTTTTGTTTGACTTCTTGAAGAACCTGAGATGCTCTGTCAGGATTGGTTATTCTGGTGAAAGTAAAAGTGAAAAAGTCATTCGGGCAGACCACAAATATTATATACATAAATATTTACAGCCAAAACATAGTCTAAATTGGTCCCAAAAGGTTTTGGGATACTTAAGCCACTAAATTTCTGTCATGACAACTCTGAGTGTTTGGCAATGGTAATGGATACGACAATGTTAATATGTTTGGTCTTGGCAGAATAGATCTGAAAAATGTTTTATACGGAAGAATATATATTGTAGATAAATCAGACTTTGCCCTTCACATTTTATGATGCTTTGTGTCTAAAACTATATTGAAATATTTCAAGTGCTGCTCACTGCAGAACCAAATGAAATCCAGCTCCATCTCTCTGGATATCATGGGTTGAGCTTGACCTAGTCCAGTGGCACCTCTGTGGATCTAATGGGTGGAGGGATAGAGTTATGAGTAGAGTTCGGGTGTGTGTGTTTGACCTTCTAGCTTCACCCATTAACACCCAAATTACAGTACATCCAAGAGAGGAAGGTGGACTTCACGCTCCACCCATGGCTCTGCAGTGAGCAGCTCTCAAATATCTCGAAATATTACCATTAATCTTCCTGAAAATGTACATTATTTCACATTCTAAAAATCTTGGGTTATTTTCTACCC
This sequence comes from Ctenopharyngodon idella, assembly GCF_019924925.1. Taxonomy (NCBI): domain Eukaryota; kingdom Metazoa; phylum Chordata; class Actinopteri; order Cypriniformes; family Xenocyprididae; genus Ctenopharyngodon; species Ctenopharyngodon idella. Next base: position 7,471,232 of record NC_067240.1, on the reverse strand, counting down.
AAGTCCTGCGTTGAGCCTTTTTGGGTCATTTCTTTGGGTTATTTTTCTAGTGTTTGGGTAGGTTTTGTGTTACCCAGATCCTGGGTCAGACATAAACAACCCAGGGTTAAATTATTTATCGCGGGCTTTTTGCGACCTCTTCAGGAGAGAGCAGTGCAGCTCCGTCGAATTGGTGCATGTCTTCGGTAAACATACAGGATTGTGTACGTTTCATCCAAAAATTCGTTATTGTTCTGTATATCGTTTAATTTTATGCAAAGCAACACACAGGGCCGCGATGTGAGTCACCTAACGTGTGTCGCATCGGTCCCTTTCGCGTGATGGAAACGCCTGATACCTTGCATACTTTTTGATTTTATTCAAAAAGATACAGAATATAAATACTTAGGATGTTAAAATATGTTCCCAGAACTGCACACTGATTGTTATGGACAGGTTGGAGCCAGTCACAGCATTTTTCGGCTACGAGTGGAAACGCAGGCGGCGGTCTGAAGTTAGCAGTTCCCCCCCGCGAACGCGAGCCATCTCCGGCACGAGATCTAGCGTCGTTACGGTGGAAACAGGACAACAGAGACTGGTCGATTACTCTTGAATTTCTTCTAAATGTTTAATTTTTTTTACTTCTAATATTATTAAATGAGCTTAAATGTAGGCGATATGTATTAAACGATATAAAATATGCTATATTATAAAATATGATCGCAAATAAAGGAATATCATGCAAACCAGTGGTTGTGTGGAGTATTTAAAAAAAAGTTGAGAGGATTTTAAACATTAATTCATGCATGAAGAAAAAAAATAAGATAGTATTATAGTAAAAATGAATCAACACAATGCTGGGTTAAATAAACAACCCAATTTGCTGGGTAAATATAGGATGAACACATGTTGGGTTAATTTTACCCAGCAATTTGGTTGTTTTTAAACCCAGTGTTTTTTACAGTGCAGCAACATTACCTTTTTGACATCAGAAACTGTCTGTAAAAAGAAGTTTTCTTTAAAAACTTTCTTTTTATGTATGCATAAAACATTCAAACATCATGTAGCAACATAAGAAGAAAAACCACACTAACATCAGAAGTCTCATGCCAGCAGTTAGCTCCCAGATATACAGGGGTGCGTTAGATGTCTTTCTGGGGGAATGTCTCCCGCAATGCCTGCTTCAAGCATGCCTCGAGGCTACGGCCTGCTGCACCCTGCTGACCAGCATAAGCTGAGATCCCTTCTCCTGCACCAAAGAAACACAAGACACATATTTATTTATTTACTATTTTACTAAAAACTTAAATATAGCTAAACAACAGAGAAAATCTTAAACAAGCATATAAGAGCACAGAGTGAAAAAGTTTCATATGCCTGAAAATATATTGTATAGTCTTTGCATCTGAAACTGTATTAAAATATCTTGAAACATAACATGCATATTTGTGCTTTTGTGTTTTGTTTAGATGTTTATCAGTATGCCAAATATCTTCACCATTAATCTGCCTATAAATTTAACGAATTTCAGCAAGTCCTTTGACCTTTGACATGACACTCGCTGTGCTGGGACAACCACGCCTGTGCCCATTTAACATGTCCGCTGGCCATCTGTAGGTGTACAAGGCAGTATGTGAGGAGCCAGCATCCAGCACAATCCCATACTGCAATGGAAGAGAGAAAGAGCCCAAAAAATGTAAAAATCCATGTTCACTTCGCTTTTTTAATGTGATTAGAATGTATTGTCATAACAAATGTTCTGACTGTGATTTATTCACAGAAGTCACTATATTTTGAGATAGCCAGCATATTTCCAGTACAATAACTATAAGATTTTGTACATAATGTGTTTCTGTGACATGTCACGCAGTTATTTACCCACAGTTCCCAGAGGTTTACATGTACCTAGTGACCAATGACGCACTCCTGGAGATGCAATTCCCAGAACAGTCTGATATAACAAACTGTTCTGAGTGTGCATCTTCATTTGTTCCAGGGTTCTCAATAGGAAGAAACAAAATGACTTTTATCAGTGTTTACCATGTGAAGGCTATCTCCCCCCCATCCCCATGGCTACAAAACTGACTAAATACACTGTACCTGGTTATAATGTAAGTTCAGATTTGTACTTGGGGTTCAGGATCTGGCTTTCAGATTTGATGTTGCTGCCTATGACCCAGAGATTGGATATGAATTCCTATCTGAGGGTGAATGTCAAAGTATATACATTGGTAAAGTACTATTCAGAACTACTATGAGAGGAAAAAAACCCATTATACAACTAGCACAGCATATTAGTGTGTGCTCAAAACAACACACTCCTAATTTGTATCATTTGCCAAAATCTTGCCTCCCTCTAATCAAGATAAACTGCATAAACATGCAAGTTAGCGTAAGGAAGGAAGGAAGGAAGGAGATAAGAAAGAAAGAAAGAAAGATGTTTAATGTTTTAAATGTTTAATTTTCAAGAATTTATAAGTAATAATATTTACCATGTACTGCGGAGGCTCTCTCAGTTCATGTATAGGTACAGTTAGGAGTAGAATGGACACAATTCCAAACAGAAGGAGCGTTCCTGAGGCAACAAACTTAACAAACAGTTTATCCATCAGTAGAGTTGGGGTCTGCCTGGTGCAATTCTGATGGCAAAGGAGGAAGGGCAACCCCTCCACCCAGCCTTTTCCTTCACAAGAGTCCAGACTTCTCTATAATCCCCACTAATAGAAACAGTTAGTTACAGTATTGTCAAAGAAACATTGTATGTATATATATATATATATATGTGTGTGTGTGTGTGTGTGTGTGCACGTGCACATACTTTATCTTTTCAACCGCTCAAGTTCATTAACTGAACAAACTGTAGATTGTTGTAGATTAGAGTAGAAGCACAGCACGTCATGCACTAATTATCTTTTTTTTTTTAATCTTTGTTGAATGAGGAAGTATTCCAAACATTCATTCTTTTATATTATCTGTTTAAAATGTGACTTCTGAAGGTGTGTCCACTGGTGCATCTGACTAGAATCTTGAGTCTTAGTCTTTGTTGTGCAGCAGCAGGGCTAATGTGATGGAGAACAGTTTTATTTACAAGGTTTCTCTTCATTCAGTGTTCACTGCCTCTATTCAACTGACACAGACAACATGCTCTGAATAGGATAATTCCTGCCAAGAGCAGGAGCACTTTGCATTAACAGGCCTACTTTGTATCCACAATGCACTATGTGTGGTAAGAATGTCCTGTTTGGTGTTGAAAAGGGAGGATGAAGAAATGTGTGACATCATCTATATTTTGGTGAATTACTCTGCACTAGAATGCATGATAGTCATCCTTATTTTATGACAAAATAGAATGACTAAATTAAGGCCAAACAACCAGATTGTAAATTTAAAGGGATAGTTCACCCAAAAATGAAAATTCTGTCATCATTTATTCACCCTCAAACCTGTATGAATTTCTTCGTTCTGCTGAACACAAGGGAAGATATTTGGAAGAATGTCAGTAAACAAACAAATCTCATCCCCATTGACTACCATAGTATTTATTTTTCCTATTATGGTAGTAAATGAGGGGCTATATCTGTTTGATAACTGATATTCTTTCAAATATTTTCCTTTGTGTTTAGCAGAACAAAGAAATTCATACAGGTTTGGTACAACTGAGGGTGGAGTAAATGATGACAGAATTGTCATTTTAGGGTGAACTATCCCTTAACAGGTTATTGTTTTCGTTTAGTGTTTACAATACAATCTGTTCAATAAAAGCATATACATAAGTGATATTATGATCTGAGTGCTTGCAATGAGAATTGAAAACATTTCTCATAAGACATTAAAGTTTAAAGATTCACAAGCAGTCAACACAAACTTTGGAACAAGAACCATTTTATGAACAGTATTTAACTACATTTCAAGCGCCACTAGATAAAGATTAACAATTTTATATAGATGGAGAATACATAGTGATTTTGCACATCTAAATGGGCATAATTTTCAAGACCATGTAATGGAAAACCTTAGGACGTCATTTAACATAAATACAAAACTAAAAATTCAGGAACTGAGTAACTTGGCAGTGTGAATAATTTCCTTCTTAAAAAAACACATACACACAAAAAATCTCACACTGGAAACTGTTATTTCAGCTCCTCAAAAACACAGCAGCATAACACATAAATGCATCCCAGATGGTGCACCAAATCTTAAAAAATAAAAAAAACAAACAAACAAAAAAAAAACAAAACATTCAATTGTGTATAATCTCAGTCCTGCATTTCCAGCTCTGGCGTAGTGTTTTGAAATATTGGGAGTACAGCGTCCCCATCTTGACACAGGTGCCAGACCATTATGCAATAATAATTGAGCAGTAGAAGCAGTATCATGACAACCAAGGCCAAAATGACCAGAAGGGCCACCACAAGTCTCTTTCTGGTGCAAAATGGGTGAGATGACCAGTGGTCACTGTGGGACGCTTCCTCCAGTGAGGGTTTAGGTGTAAAGTGAGTGGACAGCCAGTGTTTAATCCAGGTCCCAGCGGGAGCAACAGGTGAAAATAAGCATGCTTCTTTCTCACCCATCATCATAGAAAGAAAAAGCTTCTTGAACACAAAGCAACTGTCACGACCACCTGCTAGTCAGTGTCTGAAAAAGAAACATACAGTGATATGGTTAAATTAAGCAGCCTAGTGCAAGTAACAACAACAACACACACATGCTGGTACAACTATCATTATGAGGACATAATGGTTTGTCCCCATAATGTAGGGTTTACCAGGACCACACACATGCACACATCTGCTGAAAGAGGGAGCGGATCCAAACCAAATCATCTAGAAACCAGAATATCATAATAGAAACTTCGGGGTGGACACTTTGGAACTGAACCAGTTAAGAAACCACCCAGAACACCCTAGCAACTGCATAGAAACACACTAAAACATCCCAAACCCCTTAGCAACTACGTAGCAATGCCATGGCAACACCATAGCAACGTGAGTTTTCCACAAACCAGCACCACTCGCATTTTCTTTATAAATAAATCGTTACTAATGTAAATCCATAACAAATTACCACGGAATTTCATTCACGCTTTAAGAATCTTTATGTCGTTTAATTTCTATTTCAGTTAACTTGATTTACGACAGTGACGACAGCGGTGCAGTTTTGGCGCAAACTGAATTACTTGAGTCAAAGCAAAAAAGTAAACACCGCTACAAAAAATTCCACTTTCACTTTTTTCCACTTTTATGATTCACTCAAGAGAAGTACAACGTTTTAGGGGGGAAAAAGGATTGTTTTGAATGGGAGAATCTCCCCCCTGCGTTCAGTCAGTCGAATAGAGAGAGAGAGAGAGAGAGAGAGAGACCCCGTAAGAACGGGTAAGATGATACCACACTGTCTACATCGCAAGCGCGCACATTATTGACAATAATGGAACCGTTTGTCGTGTCGCTAGATGGTGTTAAACAGTTTAAAATCATTTCGACAGAGTGAACGTGTTTTAATAATTGATCTATCATGTAGTTGTGCAGAGCAAAGAATAAAGCAAACTCACCTGTTACAGACGTCAGTGTTTTGCAGAGGAACAGTCTGCCCTCGCTAATGATACCGCCTCTTAAATAGGCTGTCAGGCGTTTTCCTCATACTTTCAAATTCGTATTGCGAGGTAAACAAGTCACTTTTTGACCACTACCCCCCATAACTTACACGTCTGACTAATCTATGCATCTCCACCTCTCCAGGACTGACAGTAGCTAATATTGAACTTTCTGGGAAATGTAGTCTTTATTTACTGAAGTACTTTCTGTGTATGTCTTGGTACACTGCAATTATATATGATAAGTGGAAATTAAGTTAAATGTTCAAATCTCAATATAATACTATTACACACCTTATGCTCACAGAATTGAGAAGACAATTAGTTGTGGTCTGCAACTGACATGGCACAAATTTATTGGCACACAGAAATGTTATTTCTAAATATTTTTGTCAAAATGCAAACATTATGTCTTCGTTTGAAGAAATATCTAAAATGAACTGAAACAGATGTAGCACTTATTTAAGTAAGACTTATGCTTAGGATATGTTTTTTTTAATGTGTGATGTCATTTTTTATCTTATTGTGGTTGTGTGTCATTTACAGTGTGACAATTTCTCATAAAAACACTTCCTTATCAACAAGTCATATGGCAATCTAGGAGTCCAGGCAACATAAACTGAACTCAGTGTTCACATGCCCTGAAATCAGGTATAATACATTGTTCCTTTAGAGTATAAACCAAATTCATTGACCCAAGCAATGAGAAAAACATACTGTGCATACACCTGTCAGTATGAAAAGGCTAAAACCTAAAGTAGTAGAAGTCAACAGTTAGTTAACAGATGATATCTGCGGTATGTACTAGAAGAATTTGACAGTTTAACTCTGAAATATCAGAAACAAATCTGTCTAAATTGATATATGAAAACTAGAAAGGAGTGTTTTGTTAAAATCCAACAGCTGACAGTTACATATAACATATTTCACATTCTCAAATGTGCATTTTCATATCAAGAATGAGTATTACAATCAAACATTTGGCAAATTGCATAATTTCCATATGCATATAGCTTCTGACAGATTCACATTAAAGTGCTAGGTAGGTGATCTCTCTTACAGGGGAGTTTCCATAGGTCATATAAGTGAACATTTACAGTAATCAGTCCTTATTTTGTACAGCTTTTGTTGATGTTTCTCAACCCCAGAACTAGGGAACGGGCCAGTTTTGCCATCTAACCAATAGGTGTATACGAAACTGCAGCACCAGAGTCGAAAATAAAGGGGCACACTTGGGGTTTTCTCATGTAAAAGATCTCTGGGGTTGTCTATTGGGATGACACACAGAGATGATTTTGCATGAGATACCAAGTGCTAGTTGGATGGAAAAACTCGGCCCCTTGATGCACCCTTCAGACTGAAGTTGAGAACGACTGCATACGAACTTTAAAGAGGAAGAACTGTTCGTATTAGTGGAGTTTGAAGGAGAGTTTGCAAGTAATTGATGTGCAATAGCCACATCTTAGATATAAAATCTTAGTTGTATTTTTTCTGATGTGTGGAGGGGGGTATACAATATATTTCTGTTGTCCATAATCCTTGAGGGACACATTTGCATGCATATTACATGCAGAGGGATGATAAAATATGAAAGACAATGATATTTGAAACAGCACAGCTTATGTGTTTGATTGGCTGACATTTTGCTTTATAGATTATATAGACAAAGAATGAAAACAATGAACAGAAAGCAAGTAAAACAAAAAATTTAAAGAAGATAAATATGTTTCAAAGTCATATGTAAATGATTAATATAATTAATCTTATACCTATTACAGCTAGTTAAATTCATTAAATACCGGCCTTAGAATCGGCCTTGAGACATGAAAAGTTTTGCTCTTTGTTCTAAATTATACTGTACAATACTTAAATCACTAAATCAACATAGGAATAATCACTAATACTTATAAGAAATATTTCTACATAATCATAAAGAATTTATACAGAAGTAGTGGATGGAATGGTGGATGGAATGATGATGATGATGATAGTGTATACTAAGTTTAGCATCAAACCATGAAGGTGTATGTGTTTATGTGTTTATATGGTCTGTGTGTTGGCAGCGTTCCAGTGCATTGAAGTGTCATGCCATCCCCTTCAGTCCACTGTCAAGTTCAGACAGGATCCATCGGCTCTCCATAAAGGTGAAATGGCTCAGTAGTTCTCGTTCGTGATGGATCCATTGTGCAAAACCTAGAGGAGTGGTACTACAACGCTCCTCTCTAGTTCCATCTTGTTTTTCTCTAAAGAATGAACATGTCTTTATCTTAAACTCTCCCTCTCTCTCTCTGCCTCACACCACCGTGCTGACAGACGGGTCGGACAAGTTGAGTTGGCCCGTAATGTCTGTGGGTGGGAATTGCTGTAGAAAGAGAGAGAAGGTAGAAAACACATAGAATAGAGAGCATTAGTGCGACTGTTACTTTTCCTCTTCCCCAAAAGAATGAAATGTCCTTCTTTACCCCCAAGGCAGCACATAGCATGCAAATCAGAAACAAGGACTCAGTCGTTGAATGCTTCAGATGTCATCATAATGCATTTAGCTAAATTTTGCCTTTAGGACAGGACTTGAAAACATTTGATTTGCAATTGAACGCAACACTTAAATATTCTGTTACATCCAAGGAGGTTTGTAAAAATTTGAAACAATAGTGTTCTTCTAGCTATCCTGCTGCCTTAGGAGGTTTTTAAAATAATATTCAAAGAAGAGGAAGCAGGTTCTCTGCTGTGAGATGGTTTTTAGGTCACCTAATAAGCTTTGTGTTTATTTATATCAGCAGTATTGGGTCAAAAGTCAAAATGTATTTGGACGCTTGCAATGCACTTAAATATATATGAATGTCATTGCATTACATAGTGAAATATAAACCAAGTAGCATCTGCAGACCAGTGATGCTAACCAGTGACCTTTTCCAAGCTATTTTTACCATTGCTTTTAACCCACTTGGCTCAGTGTGGTTTCTAGTGGATATATGGTATCATTTCTCCTTATGTTCAAACTGGCGCCCTAATGGAAAACACAGTAGTTTATCACTATGGACATTGTCATGGCACAATTTTTGACAACCAGAAAGTGTTCAAATTAGTGCTATCAATCGATTAAAAAAATAACAACAAATTAATCACACATTTTTTCTGTAATTAATCATGATTGATCGTGATTAAAAACTGTCATTTTGAATATTTTTATATTGTAATAATTTCACAGTTACTCTTCAAATTAATGTAGAAACAACTTAAAGACAGTATATTTTAAATATTTGTTTAATGGCATATTTTTTATGAATGAAGGCCCGTATCACTAATACTAATACTGGTACTGATGTCTCTATGAAATACATCTTTTAAACATTAATTATAGACATTCAACATTACAGTGTAACTAAAAGCTATCAATTAAAAAAAAAAAAAAAAACTTTTAATTTAAGTGAACTTGAAACAATCTTCATATAAACCCATTATAATAAATGCACTGTAAAAAATCAAAAGTTGAGAAAACTTAAAAGTTTAAGGCAACAAACTTCAGCAAATTTTTGAGTTTTCTTAACTTGTTGTATTCAGATTATACAACAAAAAGTTGAGAAAACTCAAAAATCTCCTACAAAAACAAGTTGAGAAAACTCAAAAATCTGCTGAAGTTTGTTGCCTTAAACTTTTAAGTTTTCTCAACTTTTGATTTTTTACAGTGTATCATATTTACCTGTGGCCTTCCGTCCTGTCTAACAGAACACAAATCAAGATATTTTTGATGAAATCCGAGAGTTTCTGATCCACACATAGGCAGCAACATCACTGCACCTTTTGAGGTCCAGAAAGGTAGTAAAGACATCGTTAAAATAGTCAACGTGACTGCAGTGGTTCAACCTTAATGTTATGAAGGGACGAGAATACTTTTTGTGTGCAAAAACAAAACAAAAATAACGACATTGTTCAACAAATTTGCCTGTCATACTGCTTCGCTGTTTTTTTTGTTGCAGAGCTTCCGTGTTTACCTCAGAACGCCGGCTCAGTATTGGCCTGTTCTGGTCACGTGAACAGCACGTTGCATGCGTGTGATGCTGACGCAGGAGCCGGCCAATACTGAGCCCACGTTCGGACATAAACACGGAAGCTCTGCAATGACAATAGCGTAGCAGTATGACAGGGGACAGACAAATTTGTTGAATAAAGTCGTTATTTTTGTTTTGTTTTTGTGCACACAAAGTATTCTTGTCGCTTCATAACATTAAGGTTGAACCACTGTAGTCACATTGACTATTTTATCGATGTCTTTTATACCTTTCTGGACCTCAAAAGGTGCAATGACGTTGCTGCCTATGCGTGGATCAGATACCCTCGGATTTCATCAAAAATATCTTAATTTGTGTTTCGAAGACAAACGAAGGTCTTACTGGTTTGGAAGACATGAGGGTGAGTACTTAATGACAGAAATTTCATTTTTGGGTGAACTGGTTTCTATAGAAACAGTCAGACGCGCGCCTCCGAAACGAGGCATTTAGGTCTGCGCATGCGCATTAGCTTGATCCAGCCTAAAAAATACAGTTTTTTTGTCATGATTCGAGCGTTTGGAAAAAAAATTTATGAGACAGTTGTTGTCAGATTTCATTGTTGATTTCAAATATGAAATTTAATCGAAAACTTGGCAAACAGCTTTGGAGAATTTGATGTTTCCCCATTCAAAGAGATAGGAGCTGCACTTGCTTGCCCGAGAGGCGTTTCAAAGATGGCCGCCGAGTGAAATGACTTGTCTTAAAGGGACTTTGGTCTTGTGGCGTTTGGATTGCTTAGCATTTGCATGAATAAGAGCGTGATCATGTAATGTAACACTAGCCAAATTATGACGGAAAAAATAGATGCTGCATTAATTGCGTTAGATATTTTTAACGTGTTTAAACTGAAAAAAAAAAAATCACATGCTTTAATGCGCTAATTTTGACAGCACTAGTTCAAATACTTTTGGTTTTCATTTTGAACAGTATTAGATCTATTTTATTTATAATTTAAAACCTAACAAACAAAATATTTGAGTTTGTTCAGGTCAGGCCTAAATACCAGGTGCTTTCATATATTATTTTGTCATCTAATGCAATGACATTAGTACATTTTTTAAATTTGGCTTAAATGTCTAAATAGTTTTTGGGCCACTGTTTATTTGTATCTTTAATATATATTTAATTCTCATTCAGTTGCAGTTCCTGTTTCCTCATCTCAAGCTTAGACGTGTTAGAAGGGCAACAAGCTGGTTTCTCACATGGGCATCTGCAGTTCCGGGTTGGCAAAACACTTAATGACATGCAGGTGCCCAGTCAGAAGGCAATTACCACAACAAAACATGTTTTTTACTTTCAATTTTCATTTTTGTAAGCTATAAAATGTCTCTCAGTGAGGCTTGCCATGTTGCAACTGCAAGGACAGTTTTATTAAAGTATTTTGATCTGACAGCATTATTATTTTTTTAGTCTGTTCCTTGCTGTGGCAAACTGTGAAACTGAGGCACAGAGAGCTTTTTTGGTTAAGCTGTAAGTGAAACACTTTTGCAGTCTGTTAATCAAGACTGAATGTGAAGTAAATCTAATATGTATATACCTAAGGAATACATTTTCTATATAAAGCAAAATGCATATATTGATGGAAAAGCAGCAGCAAAGATTTTCAGATTTGCTATAAATTTTAAAAATAGCAAAATTGTTCAAAATTGCAAAAAAACCAAGGACACATGCAATGTTTGGATGTTTAAGTTCAAAGTATTTAAAAAAAAAAAAAAATCAATTATGCATATTAATTATGCATTTAATATTTACCTTACTAATTATAGCATGTGTCCTCTTTTATAGCTTACTGTTTTTATTGCTATGGCATTGCCAATAATTAAGCATATAAGCTCAAAATATGATGCAACAACTCTAAAAGCTAAAGCTTAAGGCAAAAGTTCTCATTGTCAAAATCGTCATCGTCATATTGCAGAATAGATGTATTCAGCAATACTTCTGATGACACCGGGAGGCTTTTTCTTTCTTTCTTTCTTTTTTTTCCTTCTTTGGTGTTGCATCAAGAATGCCCTTAGCACGCCTTAGAGAGAATGAGAGAGTTCTTGTTATGTTCACTTAGAAGGCTTGCTGTTGGCACTTCCAAATCAAGCCCACAGTGCCCCCTGGTGAGAGACAGTGAATCAGCAAAAGAGACAAAAAGTGTGTGTATCATCATTACCACAAATAAATGCAACTACTTCTACTAAGGCAACCAAAACAGAGTCTCTACTTCTACGACAGATATATTGCATGCTTGCAGAGGAAGAGAGAGGCTGTGTAGCATGTACATCATGTGGGGGACGTCGACAGTTATATATCCATATACATCCACTTATATAGAAAGAAAGGCGACACTGATATCAAAAAATAAAAGGATGATTAAACACTGTGGATGGTTACTCTGTGTTTTCTCTTTTCACCTGGATTGCTGTGCCTTTTCTTCACCGTGCACCACCCCACCCCACTTTCCCCATTCTCTTATACATTTAAAAGGGAAAAAATATGTAAAATAATTCCTAAACAAAATGTGAGAAAATGGCATTTTAGTGAAAAAGACAAGAAAAAAACAAACAAACAGAAAATCTGTTATGAAATTTGTAGAATTTGTCTGCTTATATTATATTAAATATGAGTATATTGTTTTTATTGTATAAATACTAGTTCATAGTATATGGATCCATTTTGTTTAGAACTGTCTCCATAAGTGGAAATGTTTTATATATTAATATTATATATTAATATTAATTATTATGTAATGATTAATTATATAATAATAACGGTTTTGTGGTTGGCACTATATTCCAAATCTTCTAAAGCCACACAATTTTGTGTGAGGATCAGACTGAAATTTCAGCCATTATTTGCTGAAAGTTTTCATAGATCTCAAATTTAATTCAGCACGTCACATTAGCTTTTATGTTATTGATATCAAATGACATTAGTTTTGCATGTTTTGTGACTTATTTATAAGACTTGGAATATAGCACATAAATGTTTTTTTTTTCTATCCTTTTTAAAGCTTGTCAGCCCTTGGTCAAATGGAGAAAAGCAACTTGGACATTCCACTAAACATCTCCCTTTTGTGTTTCCATGGCAGAAAGAAAATCAGACAGATTTGGTACAACATGAGGGTGAGTAAATGGTGACAAAATCTTCATTGAAATTCTCATTCCTTGAAATAAACTTTGTTAGGACCTTAAACAAAACAGTTGTGCAAAAGAAAATCATTGATAATTGATGATTCCAAAGTCTGAAAAGGAAGTTCTGCTGTTAAAAAAAAAAAAAGTTAGTCCGCATGGTATCGGTTGCTCTGATCATACACCACAACACCAAAGCATGCCGTCGGGGAAACAAACATCGCAAGATTTGACTGTTCATGATATCAATCACGTCAGGCAGGTTTGCGGACGAGAAACACAAATACGCACAACATCCCACCAAAAAGAGGCACACACATCCACCCGCACTAACACACACGCTCCACATTGAGAGGTTGCAATAGGGAGAGAAGCAGCCCAGAAACATCAGGCGTTGTGCAGCGCCCCCTCCTCTTGGAACAGCTCTTAGGTTAGAACCTTTTTCCTGATTCTGACATCATTGGGGTCCTAAAACCTTTCAGCTTAACTCTTAAGGATGGCTATGCTCTTAAGTCCTAACTGACAGATGAGGTCTGGATGGTGACTCGATGACTGACTGACAGACACGTGGCCGTGGCCAAGATGCCAGGAATGGAGGAATAACCAGAGAGAAGTGCGGCTCTCTTGGTTTTAGACATGACATGTCATTTAAGACAGAAGAAAGTAGATACAGAGAGAGGAGCGGAAGAATAGGACGAGAGAAAGACAGACGCAGAAAGAGGAAGAGAGACCGGTCGAGTAAAAAGAGATGCCATTCCTTAACCTCCTTACCGTGTCTTTGGAGGACCTACGTCTCTTGATGCTGGAGGCCAGGGTGGTACTGATGGACCTAAAAGAGGGTTTCTTTTTTGGGTCGCTGTCTGCTCTACCACTTTTCCTATCCTAAAATAAATATACGTAGAACAATTATTCATGTTCTTTGGCTGGTTTTCAACTGCCAAAACCACATCCCCTCATTCCCCGTTGATAATCTATCTTAAACCCAACAATCTATAAATAAGAATGGAAGTCAGACTTGTTTTATATAAAGAGACTAAAAATTGGTAGAATGCAACAGATTTGGTTGCAAAGAGTGGCAGGACTTTCGCATTCTCAAATGATCTTCCTTGGCATCTGTTTTATAAATACTTGCTGTCAACACTTTATGGTTTTAGGCACAGAAGAAGATTAGGACCTTTTTGCCCCCTTCCCTCCCACCGTCCAACAAAGGTGCCCCACACGGCTACTCTCTGACCTCTACAAATGGTACGAAGGTATAGCACAAGACTGGGTGTGTTTGTGTAAGAAAAGGTCGAATTAAGGTATTCTTACATCCTGAGTCTCTACAGAGGAAGAGGGCTGCATTGGGGAGGAAAAAAGAAAAATAAATAAATATTTATCCACTTGCTTTAAAGATCATATGACTTAAAGATCCATAAGCAAAAGCAGAAAACAGCAAAATGAGCTTGCTGAGGAAATAACATCAAAGCCAAGCAGTCTGTAATATCACAAAACAAAACACTCTTATAGGGAAGTAGAGCAACCAATAAAAGCACAGGATATGAAATAATACTGATCAATACATGAATACTTATAAGAACCCTCTTTGAGCGTTATACTTTTTGTAGGGTATAACGGAAATTCACACCACGCATTGGGGACGTACTTTATCAGGGTATCGGAGAGTTGGGTTAAGCATGGTGTGAATTTCATTTAGACTCATGCAGAGGGCAGTAGGAGCAAGGGTGTGGACAAAGTAAGCAAAATGTGGACAAGCATACAGTTGACTTTAGCTGATGGAAGACTCTCAGGATCATCTTCACATTTGTTTTGTTCAGAATATCATTTGACCCCTGCTACCAATTAAAAATCTCCCACTTTGGGACTTACCACAATGTTTTTGCAGTCTAAGAACAACTTGTTAAACACACTATTGTGTTTCCTGCATCAATTTTATGCTTTTCACAAAAAAAAAAAAAAGAAAAGAAAAGAAAAGAAAAGAAGCAATAAGCCCTATTTGGCTGTCGTCAGAGCACTGTCTGTGCATTAGCATGCTGGACCCACGTAGACCACCGGAACAGTGAGACATAACTGGTTGCAAGCCTCGACATAGTATCTCATTCACGCTTCATGTAGTTTCATCCTTTTTTCAACGTTTCCCTTTTGTTTTCTCATTTTCCTGAAGGCAGTGCACTTCTGAATGGGCTCTGCTCCAAGAGACAACCATTAACCATTGAAATGTGGGCTGCATGTTTTTGACATTTCTGTGCTTTTAAGATGACATCAGAACAGCCCATTGGACAAAACTGCAAAATGGGCAGGTTCTTCAGAAGTGCAGTGTGTGTGTGTTACACGCAGTTCCATGTATGAAGGTGCAGTACACAGAAGTGCAAATGGGGTATTTGGATATGAACATTCATACTGGAGTATACAAACAAAACATTTATAACATTTATACACGCAAGCTCACAAAGATATCACCATCAAAAGCTTGTGTAAGTTCCTATGCAGAAAGGAAGAGCTGACAAAAACCATTCTGATATGCCTCTGTGAATGATCCATACAAGCTAACATCAGTGATAGCTTAAAGACCGGAACACACCAAGCCGACGCCGACGAACTAGTGGCGACGAAAGCAGACGAAAGTTGCCCTGACACACCAAACCGACGCTCAACACCCGACGGCCAAGTAGCACGTCTATTTTGCGCCTGCGTAAGAAGAAATGCCTTTCCGTACCAGCAGGTGGCAGTAGCTGAACAGCCAATCAGAATGATCAGATGGCCAGACTGACTGACGCCGATTCAATATGTCGAATCGGCCGAAAAAAAGCCGATGAGGACCAACTTCAGCCGACACACTGAGATAACTTAGTTGGCCGACGAACAAAAACTGCCCAACGGCCAATCGTCGGCTTGGTGTGTTCAAGGCTTAACATTTAACCTGGCATAAATCTTCTAGACTTCAAATTAAATGTTTTTTTGTTGTTGTTGTTGTTTTGTCCTCCCTAGTTTGTGTTTGCTTGACCTTTCTGCATAAGAGCCTACATGCATATACATACAGAAACAATTATACAGTGGTGGTCAGAATTATTGCCACCCTTGGTAAATATGATCAAAGATGACTGTAAAAATAAATCTGCAATGTTTATCCTTTTTATCTTTAATTCATAAAATTAGCAAAAATTCCTTTCATTGAAGGAAAAGAATTGAAAGTGGGGGGAAAATCACATTATGAAATAAATGTTTTTCTCCAAAACACGTTGGCCACAATTATTGGCACCCCTAGAAAAAATATCTCTGAAGTATATTCCCATTCATATTTACTTTTTTTTTTTTTTTTTTTTGCACACCAGGGTGTTCATGTACATGAAATTGTCCAGCCATGACTTCCTGCTCCACAAGAGTATAAATATGAGGAAACACAAAGGCCAAATTCCCTTAATCATTCATCACAATGAGTAAAACCAAAGAATATAGTTCTGATGTGCAGCAAAAGATTGTTGAGCTTCACAAAATAGAAAGTGGCTGTAAGAAAGTAGCTAAAACATTGAAAATCCCAATTTCCACCATCAGGGCAATAATTAAGAAGTTCCAATCAACTAAAGATGTTACAAATCTGCCTGGAAGAGGACGTGTGTCTAAATCGTCCTAATGCGCGGTGAGGAGGAAAGTTTGAGTGGCCAAAGACTCTCCAAGGATCACAGCTGGAGAATTGCAGAGATTAGTTGAGTCTTGAGTCTCAGAAAGCCTAAAAAAATGATCAAACAGCACCTACATCCCCACAAGTTGTTCAGGAGGGTTTCAAGAAAAATCCTCTGCTCTCATCCAGAAACAATCTCAGCATATTCAGTTGTCAGACAAGACTGGAAATTCAAACGGCACCGGCTTCTATGGTCAGATGAAACTAAAAAAAGAGCTTTTTGGCAGCAAACCCACCAGATGGGTTAGGTGCACGCATGGATAAAAAGTATCCCATGTCCACGGTCAAATATACTGCTGGATCTTTAATGTTGTGGGCCTATTTTTCTGCTGGAGCTCCTGGACATCTTGTTCAGAGGTTTCATGGATTCTATCAAATACCAACAGATAAAAAATCTAAACCTGACCGCTTCTGCTAGATATCCAATAATGGGCCATAGTTGGATCTTCCATCAGGACAGTGATCTAAAACAAACATCAAAACCAACACAAAAATGTGTCACTGAGCACAAAATGAAGCTTCTGCCATGGCCGTCCCAGTCCCCTGACCTGAACCCTAAAGAAAATGAGTGGGGTGAACTGAAGAGAAGAAGCACCAACATGGAGCTGGGAATCTGAAGGATCTGTAGAGATTCTGTATGGAGGAATGGTCTCTGATCTCTTGTCAGGTGTTCTCCAAACTCATCAGGCATTATAGGTGAAGACTCAAAGCTGTTATCTTGGGAAAAGGAGGTTGCAAAAAGTATTAATTAATAAAAGGGTGCCAATAATTGTGGCAACGTGTTTTGGAGAAAAACATTTATTTCATTATGTGATTTCCCCCCCACTTTTAATTCTTTTCCTTCAATGAAAGGTTAGATTTTTGCTAATTTTATGAATTAAAGATCAAAAGGATAAACAATGCAGATTATTTTGACAGTCATCTTTGACCATATTTACCAAGGGTGCCAATAATACTGACCACCACTGTACATGTGAGGCAGATGACAGACATTGACAGTAAATTGACCTGGTCACAAAGACAAGCGACTGTGATCTTACCTTTCACTGCCACTGCTGTTTATTCTATTGCAGCAGTTTTGACCTTTTGTCATTCTGAATAAAGAAGCAGCTTGAGGCTTTCACAGCCTCACTGTACTTCCCCCCAGCCCCCACCCCATTGGCCTACCCCTCACCAAATATCACAGTCCCACTGGGAAGACCTCCCAGGACTTCCCACTAGAAGACATTGGCCTCAAAGGACACACAGATGAGCAAGAGTTTGTAGCAGACATTTCGTTTGGACTGTTTTAGACTATAGCATGGAATTGTGCTGGACAAGGCTTTTGAAATATTTGCTTTTATAATATGTTTTATGTCATATTATAACTCTTGCACTGTTTTTAATGGTATAGGCTGGAACATCTATTGCTAATGATGACAATTAGTGCTCTGTCCTGTTTTCTTAATGGCTTTCTGTTCTCTTTATCATGGCTTGATGACATATGCTAATAGTATACCAAATCAACATTAACTTTTTAATATTGTAAACATTAATTTGGCAGCCTACATTATCTTCAAGGATTTTTATTTCAACTAACTGTAATACGCTAAGTGGTTTGAAGCATTTAAGTGGTTCATGCCATGAAAGCAGCTTTATATTTTGATGAACTGAGCATATCAGCAATTTTAAATATACTAATTCGCATAGCAAGGATGACGTGGCAACAAGATGGATCAGCTTGTTTTACATACTAAAGATGGAGTCCCAGCCGCACCCACAGCTTGACTCCCTGAGCTCTCCTTATTGTCCTGTTGGTACAGATAAGAAGAAGGAGGCTGATTGAACCAGAGCAGCCTACGCAATCCTAGACCAGC
The DNA here is from genome assembly GCF_019924925.1 of Ctenopharyngodon idella. Lineage (NCBI taxonomy): Eukaryota > Metazoa > Chordata > Actinopteri > Cypriniformes > Xenocyprididae > Ctenopharyngodon > Ctenopharyngodon idella. Next base: position 7,452,960 of record NC_067240.1, on the reverse strand, counting down.
CCAGAAATTGGGAAAGAGGCTGTTTTTCTTTGTTGGTCCTTTTAGAAGCACGCAATGTAAGTTGGTCCACCTTTGGTCACCACACCAAACAGTGCAACCATGGATCTGTTTAACAGTGCAACCAAGGATCTGTTTTTAGCAAAGTTATGTATGAAAAACTTGTGAACGAAAGCCCTTGTACAAAAAGTAGTTCTTATGTAAAAGTCTGTTGGGAGGTCATTCCCTCATGTTCACCCTTCTTTTTACCTCTTGTTTTGTAGGAGAGAGCTGCCTTACCTGTAGGTTCTTCCTCCAAACGTTGACGGCCGCAAAGGCTAGCTGCATCTGCTTCCTGCGGGCGTCTTTATGGCGCTTATATGCAATTTCGATGAAGATGAGGAAGATGCCTGCTGCAATGCCTCCAGCAACTAGCATGAAGACACCTGTGAACGAGAAGGATGAAGGAGACTGTCAGACGTTTAACGGAGACACAGTACACTTTGAATCAACCCATTGAGGAGCTGGAGGGGGTGGAGCCTCTGTGTGATGGAATCCTACATGTATTGCCCTTATATTTAGGGCCTGCTGCTGAAAACCATGCAAAATGGATGGATGTTAAAGGTTAATGAGTTTGTTACAAATGTGAACACTAACAAGGGTGAGCATAAAATAACAACTAAAAGCATTGGACAAAAAAAGGCCCCAATACTTTACCTACTGTACCTTTTTTGTCCAATCTCTTTTAGGTTTCTCTGTACCTGAAATGGACCATACCTGCCATATTCTCAAAGGTGAGTGTGGCTGGGGCATTGCTCCTTGAGTCACACTCCTGGTATCTCACCCAGGTTTTATCTAGGTCCTCCATGAAGCCATTCTCATGGGAACTGCAAGGGGTGGTGGAGAGCAGGAAGAGAAGTTCAAAAGTTAATAAGTTGCCTTTGGCAGAAAGTACCGATAAATCCCACAAAGTCACCACAACCACTAGCACATACACACATACACCTATATGTTCAAGCACACAGACAACAGAGCAGGGATGGAAAAGGGGAAATACACAGAGTAAGTGTCCAATGATGAGATTTTATACAACATAAAACTATACAGAAGCATACAATATGCTGCTTCGGCTGGGACAGACCTGAGAATAGCCAGGGACACATTCTGTTTCCAGGGGCTGTCCTTGCGCATGCCTATGCCAAAGCCCGAACGGAAAAACAGCTCTCCCGTGGTCACCAGGTCGCACTTCTGCGAGGCTTCAAACTCCAGCACCGCAGAGTCCCAGATGAAAGCATGCAGCTTGCTGTGGGGGCAGGGGGAAGGGAGGAGGACGGGAAGGGTGGGGGTTACGGTGCAACAGTACAGTGAGAAACAACACACCCGCCCCTCCCACCCTTCTTGTGCGACTTGTGTTACCAGGAAACTAGACTGCCACCTCATAGGCAAATGAAATCCAATGCCGGACGAGTGGAGCTTTGTCCCCCATTGGATTCCCTCAATGACGTTTTTGCTGAAAACCTGAAAAAGGTGTTCTTTAACTCATTATTAATATATGTTATGTGTGGCACATAGCTAGGCCTCTCCTGAGCAGGGATATGGGCCAGGGTCACAGGTTAGTGCAGCAAGTTCTGGCACTGATTTATATACCTGAGACCTACAGGCCCAGGACCCTAAGGACTGAGTGACTGATTGACTGACCGTAAGGCCAGACCTGCTGGTGTCTACCCAGCAGGGACTCACTTGTCCCGAACAGCCTGGATGGCTTCAGCGGCGCTCTCGTAGTTGTGCTTCTCCATGTGGCGGTACATGGTGCTCAGCTCAACTTGTCGCCGGAAGTAAATATCCACCGAACTCTGCTTCACTGTGGCATAGATGAACTTGTCTGATGGGTTCCTCAGCTGGAAAAAAAATGCAAACTTACTGTATACATCTTTGAAAACTTTACTTTGGTACTTCAAGTGCTTAGAGAATCATACCCTTGGGTCATTGATGCCGGTGATGCGCTCCTCAGGCCGGTCCAACACCAGGAAGGCAGCCAGGTTGGCAGTATAAGATGCTACTATAATCATAGCGAAGCCAGCCCACACCATTCCTAAGATTCTCGCTGAAAAACTACGTGGGGCACCTGGACAACATGTAAGTAGTCAAACATATGTCAAATAAAACTGACTTGTTTAATTTAACATGATCAGAAGCAAAGTTTGACTTTGATAACACCTTCTCCGATTCCAGAGTTCAACAAAACGCCCCAGGAAAACCACATAGCTGAAGATAAGGTGAGGGCATCCTCTTCTTCTTCTTCGCTGTTTACTTTAAACCTTCCAAATGGGCTGGGAAAAACAGGTGAAACAGTGAACATGATCAAATAGAGAATAGGGAAAGAACCCATAAGTAGTCTTGAAACATATTCTCCAGTATCCCAATGAGAACCAATTTTTCAAGTCAAATAGCACTTGTCAGTGCCATAGAGAGAATTATAAAAGCAAAGAGAGAGAGAGCAAACAGGAAAGGCAAGAGAGGGAAAAGAGAACAGGCTCACAGAGTGCAACCCAACCTCCCCCACCTCCATGGCGAAACACTGACACTAAAATGTGTTCAGCACTATCATGTACTGTGGAGACATCCTGAAACAAAGGTTCTACATGATCCCAATGAGTGAAACAAACTACCTAAAAAGACAGAACAAACAACACACACACACAGCACCCTGTGGGCACACATGGAACAGCTAGCAAAACTCTCAACCTAATGTCTTGTTGTACCTGAACCGGTCTAGTAGGTAAAGCATCACCGCCACCACATGTACCGACAGACCCACCAGTAGCCACAGTGTACTCTGAAATGGCTGCATGAACGAGTCCAGTGTACTACGAGGAATTTCCTGAAAAACACATTGCATGACCACTTATATAAATTTAGCACATTCTGTTCACTCAATATCTGCTCTGGTAGGTACCAGCAATACTGTAACAAGACTAGCAAGTGGTGACTGGCAATGCTGCAATTTTCAACAAGGTTATACTGATGATCTGTAGTGAAAGTACAGATAGAATGTGGTAGTGAAATTGTACCTTTTTCACAAGGATAGTCAGTCCCTGGTATTTAAAAGGCTTGGAGAATTCTATGTACTGGGCTCGTTCATTGTTGATCGTCAAGGGAGCAACGATCATATCAGCAAGGCCACCCAGGAGCTCACCCATCATGCCGTTCCACTCCTTCTTGTTACTGTTATTTACCTATATCACCAAATGATAAATAGAAAGCAATATTACTGGTTCTATGAATTTTTCATATGATAATCAGGTTGCTTATACTTCACAAAATAGGAAAGTATACTTACTCTTTCCTGTGTTCCAAATTTCCCATCTGCCACCAAGTGTACTTCATAGGTGAAGTTCATGGTCATTGCCAGTTTGATCAGAAGATCAACACAAAATCCGTAGCAACACTGGGGAACAATTGGGCGTCCTGTAACCAAACCAGAAAAAGTGAAATTTCATTCCATCTGACAAAGTTCTATGAGGAAAATCTATATTTTGAAAGCCCACCATTCTTACTCCACTCACCGCAATGCTAAAATCATTCAATTATTCAGAGATTGTCTTTCTCTTTTAGATGGCAGTGCTCTCAACTGTAAGACAGCATTGAGGTCTGATCAGTTCCATTTCCAAGTACAGCTTTCGCTCTGCTACTCAGCCAGTCATAGATTTTTTGCAATGATAACTTAATAAAATATTAACAAGCTTTGCGAATTAATTTGTTCCAATTCCTCTATGGTACTGGCTGAATTAAAGTGAAGTAGCCGCAACTCTTGTGGTCAGAATGGATGTATTTCCCCATAAATTATGATCTTAGAATGGCTCAACAACCAGATAGGAGCATTAGCATCTAAAAGAAGTACAATCCTTCCATATTGACTTTCACACTTTACCTGTAGCTTATATAGGCTGCAACACAAGGCATACCTACAGCTGTCACTATACACAAAGCAGAATGCTACGATGGAAGCCCAAGCGACACACACACACACACACACACACACACATAGTTTGCAAACATCCAGCACATGCACACACATTTTGCATCAAGCAAATATAGTCAGTCACACACTTACCATGTAAAACACACACACACAATGGGCTTTAAAACATACTTTCACGCAAACACACAAACACGCATGGGTCATGTCACACTTGTTACATTCATACATATATAAATACCTGCTGCATATATATGTATGTATGTATCTCCAGATGGCGGATGTAGAAAAGCACAGTGACATTATAAACGTCCCTGATGGGTTACCTGGGATGGTCTCATTTGGTCCAGTGCAGATCACCTTTTTAATTAAGACTCCATTAGGCGTGTACTCTTCCTTGCAGGTTCCATCCAGCATAGTTGGCTTCACATATACAAAGGGTTCCTGATGAATGGTCACTATCTGTAAAAGATGGATGCGATTTTGTTCAGTTTTCCTATATGAAACATTTATCAAGCATTCAGGTAATTTCCTGATTCATGAGCTTTGGATAAACGAAATGTACCTTTAATCGAGTAGACATCTGGAATCCTCTCGGTCTCTCTGTTTCACCTCCAGGCCAAATGATCTTCCTCTGTTTATTCATCACCACCTAATGAAGTTTGTTATAGCAGATAATTAACAGGCTTATAGTCATAATATTTGTTCAATCCTCTAATCTGAAATAATTTGCCTGTATAGATTCCAAAAGTGCCATTACAGAGTTGGCTCTGAATACAATTTTGTGTTCTCTTGAAACTGTTTCTGTATTTTTTATGTCTCACAGGAACTAACGCAAGATTCAGGACACATGTCATGAAATTATAAATTAAACATCGTGAAAGAAAGGACTTGTACTTGTGTTCCATTGTAAATGCCGACTTGAATCAGTCTGCTCTTCTGGTAGTTGAGAATGCTGTAATGAGCGTATTTTCTGTCACCGTCGTCATTGAACTCAACGCGTCCAGTTAGGCCCTCAGGGTACTTAGAAGACATCAATACCCTGTGAAGTGCAGCCAGTAATGAGTAACTTCTTTGTATATGGATGTGATGCATGAAAAATTGCATAGACGAAATATCATGTGTTGTGACAGCGCATTAGATCACATTGAACATCTGTCTGTGGTTGTCAAAACCCATCAAAGAATGAGGCAGATGCCCCCTCAAGCTGGACGGTGAGGAAAAATAAAAACAAATCATACAAAATCAAATTAAACGGGTCAGCTGCATGCATGATCTTTAGTAGTACTGACCTTTTAAAGAGTGGCCCTGTCTTCCAGATGTTGGTATTTCCCACACAGCCCCTTGGAGGTTCTGTGATGTTCTCTTTCTCGAAGAGCTCTTGGATGGACTGGGCTACGACTGCAACGGCATCGCTGATGTGTGCCGACTCATTCTTGCCGTTGATGAGCTGGAGGCCAATCAGCCCTATGTGTTGACGTCAAAAATTAAGCAGTGAGCTGTTCACCCTTGACATTTAGGAGCCCTTTCCAACGCAAAAAACCCATAGGGTCGCCCTTTGAGCCAGCATGGGTAAATGACTCTCAAATCAATGTCAAATCGTGTTTTGTCAAGTCTTTTCCACTGGTAGATTTAGCCAATTAGAGTCAGCATGTAAAATTAATGGTTTTGTTCTTCACAGGTACATTACTTTTGGTCGACATTTTGGCCATAATGCAAGCTTTGACCCTTGAGGTTGGATTTGAACTGAACACACTAGCGCCACCTACTCCCAAACTGTGGTAAGTCCTGTCCAACTGGTGAGACGCTAACACACACTGATTGATGAAATATATCAGAATTAAGATATACTTCATACATAAATCCAACTTCAGCTGAGTTTTTGTTGTTGGAGCAGGGTTTGAAAGATCCAGTTCTGTAAGAAATCTCCAAAGGTTTACTGTGAAAACTCCACAAGTGTTTAAGTGTGGACATAGACAAGAAAAACACTGCCAGGGTAAAAGGTGAGCAAGTGTATTGGGAGCAACAACGACAATAGTGTGAACTGGTGCTCTTCGCGTGGCGGTCAAAAATGATTGAATTGTTTAAAAAAAAAAATAAATTAATGTACTATATTTAGTTCCATAATGTTTTTTATTTAATATTTTGTATTTTTTATGGGATTTTATGGTACTAAATTATATTTATGCTGTAGTTATAATCCATTGATTCACTTTTTGAGCATAGACCGGAAATGAAATAAAACTGTCATAAATCTTGAATGTTTTGGAGCACACATTTTGGTCTTTTTTTCACAAAGTTTGGTCTTTTTTTTAAAGACGACACTTGGCAGTTTATTGCTGAAGTGAAAAAAGTTTTAAAAAGTGAACTTAAAAAAAAAAGTAAGAATTTTACATTCATTGTTATGAAAAATGCGCAAAAATATTATTTTCAGATTTTATATGAAACATATATTTTCCAAAACACTTTTTACTCTAAAACGATAAGAAAATCAAAGGCATAAATCTAAACAAGTTGTATTCCAAATTTGAGGTTGATATCTCAAAAAACTGATTTTCAGTAAGAATTTGTTTGGGCGCAGTACCAATAGTATCCACTAGATGAAATTAGTTTCCCATTAATTTACAATGCGGTAAAAAAAAATTTTTCAGGACCATTTAACCTTTTAGAATTATGTCTGTGATTTTTTTGTGTGTGTGTGTGTGTTCACATAGCTAGTGCCAAAACCTTTACCAAGTTTCGTATCATTCCAATGAAGTGAAAAATTAAAAAAAAAAAAATTTGACCGAAGAGCACCAGAGGCTTAAAGAAACATGACTTGTGCAGTGCCTGGGACATAAAAGGCCATTTATAGCTTACCAATACCAGAAACACGTCAAAGGGAGGGTTGAAAAAACACCCTTTTTAAATTCACGAAAGCCAGACTATTAATATAATAAACATGATATGATAAAACCACACTCTGTGAATTAACACACACATTTTCAGCAAAACACTACTTCATGACAGTAACATCTTTATGGCAACTTCTTAATTAAACCTCTAGAGGTCAACATTGAATTCACAATTGTAATTAATCTTGCCAGTGAACCAGAGAACGCAACCGTTATGGTGTAATCTAAAGTGACTCGTTTAAAACCTTTAAACACATCAAGTGCTTAAATGTTTAAACGGTTAATTTATATACAAACACACATACATACACTGACATCCACAACTTGCTTCATCAATAAAACCTCTCTAGTCAAAGTTAACAGAACAACTGAGACAAATGGCTTCTTTTCCTCTGCTTCTGCCTCAGTTATACAGAGGTAGGCGTACGTACCATCAGGGGCTTCGCTCAAAGCTTTACCGGACATCTCACGCTCCCCGACCAGCCATACATAGCCTGAGCCTGTCATGTTGAGGAAGCGCGCTGTTTTGTACACGGCGGCTGCATCTTCCTCACTAAAGGCAGATAGACAGGTTCATAACAGCTGACATAAATATGAGAAGCTCACTGAAGTATGAAATTGGTTTGTAAACCTATTGTTCTGACTTTTCAGTTTTATTTATTTCAAAGTGTTCTAAGGCCTATCCTGCTGAAAAGACCAGCTGCGTAGTACTGGTTTTCGTGCTGGTCTTGCTGGTAGGCCAGCATAGCAAAGCTGTGCACCTGCAAAACCTGGATTTTCCAATAAATCTTTTTGACCAATAAAGTCTTGCTAGTTAAGCTACATATAGGGCTTGACATTAACACCCACCAACCCGCCAAATGCGGGTGGATTTCAGCAGTGGCGTGTAACGCAGTCACTTCTAATAGCCACTTTGGTAGGCTGAATTTTATATATAATATGAACTAAGTACAATGTAGTGTTGTCAAAAATATAGATTTTTTCGATACATATCGTTACAGAAATATCTGAAATGCTTCCAATACTCATTTTCCGCAGAATGGATACACGATAACAGCTGCGCTTTCTCGCTCTCTCATCTCTCTGACAGCGAGTTGACACACAAACCCGCCTCCCCTCACTCACTTGTTTCATTTGCTCCGGATGAATATTGTTGGTGTTACAGGGCTTGAATTTCGGCGTGGGATTGCATATACTGCGCATAATTTTACTCATTCCCGCAGATTTTGTGCTCACACCAAAGTGCACGCACATAAAGCCGCCTCTCAGGACTAAATTGAGTTTTTTTTTGCTGCTTATTGTGCTTAAACAGTCAAATACACACAAAATAATGTCAAAATGACGGTCTTGGTGAGTATTCATGTAGACAGTTATGTTTTACAGCGTTAGTTCACCCAAAAATGAAAATTCTGTTATTAATTACTCACCCTCATGTCGTTCCACACCCGTAAGACATTCGTTCATCTTCAGAACACAAATTAAGATATTTTTGATAAAATCCAATGGCTCAGTGAGGCCTCCACTGCCAGCAAGATAATTAACACTTTCAGATGCCCAGAAAGCTACTAAAGATGTATTTAAAACAGTTCATGTGACTACAGTGGTTCAACCTTAATATTATGAAGCGACAAGAATACTTTTTGTGCACCAAAAAAACAAAATAATGACTTTATTCAACAATATCTAGTGATGGGCGATTTCAAAACACTGCTTCATGAAGCTTTGAAGCTTTACGAATCTTTTGTTTCGAATCAGTGGTTCGGAGCGTGTATCAAACTGCCAAAGTCACGCCCCCCAGTGGTGAACCATTGAAATTTCGGAACTTCTGACGTAACAAAGCCTCGTTTACTGAAATCACATGACTTTGGCAGTTTGATACATGCTCTGAACGGTTTTAAATGTGTCTTTAGTAGCTTTCAGGGCATCTGAAAGTGTTAATTATCTTGCTGGCAATGGAGGTCTCACTGAGCCATTGGATTTTATCAAAAATATCTTAATTTGTGTTACCTGCTGCCAAATTTTGAGATAATAAAAAATATCTATATGGCAGTTTTTCCCCATGTGTGGCTGGTGAAAATTCTGAGTGGCTAATTACTTTGGAAAACCACTGGCCACAGTGGCTAGTGAGCAAAAAACGTTAATGTCAAGCCCTGTAGAAAAGGAAGAACAAAAATGGAACTTCTTTTTGGGGCAGTAAACATCAAGCCACAAGTTCTGTTCATTTAACTAGTTATGTATCAAACCTAGAATATTCCTTTAAGAAATGCAAGCAACCAAAACACAATATATGCGGTTCTATTCAGCAGGGTGAAAAGAATTATAAATATGTGGATGACCCATTCTGATTCATTACTCTTTTGCAGGTAATTATACAAAGTGAAGAGTGAACTGCAGAGATTTTGGCGGGCTGCTGACATAACATCATGCGGTAAACCTCTTACCTGGCAGAGAGAATGATCACTCGAGCCTCCAGCTCTTTGGCCTCCAGGAGCAGAGCAGTTAAGTTAGTCTCTTGGTTGAACTGAAGCACTTTCTCGGCCTGAGATTGGGGTACACAATCAGTCAAAGAGGCTATTTACTTCCATAACTGAACCATGCTGCCTCATTTAGCACTTTTGGTTGGTTTAGTTGTTTCTGTTTTTTTTTTTTTTTTTTTTTTTTTTTTTTGGGGGGGGACTGAAAAGGGGGAAAATGATAGAGTTCCAGGAAAACTGCTTCAAAATGAAAAATAAAAGAATAAAAAAGCTTGAAGAACAAAACAAATTAAAAACTTCGGCATTGTTGCATGCAAACTGAGGGTTATCAAGGCTTCAGAGAAGGACGTGCATGTTAGAGGTTTCGGGGAGTGAGACCGATGCAACCGGAAACTAAAACCAGGTGGAAAGGGGAGTGACAGGTGAGAGGACGTCATTTCCCCAAAGAAAAAGAGTCGAGAAAAAAAGAGCAACGAGGGGATGCTGCAATAGGAAGAAGAATCTGAGAGAGTGTTGTGTCCCAAACTATCGGATCTCCACAAAGGAATGGGCTTGCTTTTTTTTTTTTTTAAATCATGCATCATCCTTTATTAAAAAGGAAAAAATGGTAATGAAAGAAGCGGAGCGTTTTAAATTTTTTTTAAACGGAAATAATAATCGTTCAAAAGAAATCCATTCTTCATTTAAATCATAAAAAAAGGGAAAAGTAACGTCTCAACGTAACAAGAAACACGTGCTACCAAGAGAAGGGCATTTCTGGGTTGGCCGGTGATTGGTTGGGCTGTTTCTAGTAGCTACGTTTAGAGATTTTGGAGGGCGGCGTGCATTGACCATGCAAATATACCTTAGGTCCTCTCTTGTTGTCAAAGGACAGTTGGTCTTGGTTTTCATAGTTCCTTTTTTTATTCTGATGAGTAATGTGCACAGAGAAAATATGCAGACACAGAAGAATATTATAAACAGTTGAAAATGGTGGGCAGTAAAGCATCCAACAAATTTTCACTTTTCTGCTCCAAATTTGAATCCCTAACACTGGGACTTGCAAAAAACATCATAGACCATCTGACATAAGATCGCAGACCTAAACAAAGCTAGAAAACCCAACAACATTACAAACTTAAGGAACCAAGTGGTGCGTTTTCATCAATCCAGATCAACTACCTGCAGCAGCGTGTGAATGCCTACTGAATTATTGATGTAATGTTACTTCAAATTCAATACAGATCACAGACTACTGTGACGGGCTGCCAAGCTAACAAATCGCTCAGTAATAATGCAGAGTGTGGTATGATTGCAGAAGCCCATTTTCTCCTGCACCATCTTGAGTTCTGCTGTATTTTTGAGGGCAGTGGCCTCGGGGGGAAACCCCGGCTCAAACGGTGCCATTTTGCAGTCATATAAATAAACCTTCCCTTGCATAGACACACAACACTGCCCCAATACCGCGATAGGCTGGACATGCTCTAATGCGTTTCTCGTTTCAAGCTCCTGAAATTATGCATGACCTATATGCGTGTCGTGGCATTTGCTCATTATGGCACCTCAAAGGAAATTAGAAAGGTGAATAGACAGTGGCCTTTCCTGAGCACCTCTTTAACTAAACTCATGGTGCAGCCATGAACCCCCGCTGTGCATAGGCTGGAAATAGCTCATTATAACTGACACTTGTGTAAACTGATAGTAGAAGGAATATGAAAATGATCCTTGGTGCATAGTGCATAAAAATAAAGTCTCAGTCTGAAATGCATTAGATTATATTATAATCTGAAATTTCAGCACTGTTATGTAGACATGCAGCAATTAGTTGATCTTTCCTGTTATATTTCCTTATCTTTCCTGTTATAGACATTTATAAATATACATTATTTAATATATTAGACATTCAGATATGGCAGACTTTTTTTCATTTCTCTATAACTTTTAAAAGTGATTATGGTATAAATATTTTCTTAAAGTCAATGTGAATTGGTGTTGCTATTTGGTTATCACTTAACATTATCCAGGAACTCATGCGGCGTAAGTGACGAATAAAGGAACAGCTGTCATTTCAGAGGAAGTTATTGCATTCTCAATAAAGATTTCAAACAAAATGACCAAAAATAGTATGATGGCAGGAGCAACCATTTTGTACACAAATTAGAAAAGAGTTCAGACGTACAATGAAAATACACTATCAGAAAAATTCTACTTTTAGCTTGTTTCTTGTATCAGTGATACACCATTGTGATTTATTTATCCCTAAAGGGTGCATATTAGTATCCAATACAAAGGTGTATCTTTTAATGTTCTCTCCCAGTGACAAAGTGTTGTACCACAATTGTTTTTTTTTTTCTGAAAGTTTAGAAGACAGCATGATGTTCTGAATTGAATAAATGAAGTTGCACCTCTAAAAAAAAGCAAAGAAAAAAAAAGCGCCTGATATAATTGCACATTATACAAGCACCACAAAATGGCTGCCAAGTTTAAGAAACTCTATTCTATGATTCAGAAGGCAATTTAAAATCGTCAGTAGCAGTGCATAAAAAGGCCAAATAAAGCCTTTTTTCTTTCAAAGGCATAAAAGAAATAAAGATTTTTGTGCAAACATGTACATTGTTTAAAATATCTGGAATAATGTTTTCCTGGGAACACTTGGCGGCCTTTTTAAGGGTCTTATAAAAATGTAAATTCACTCCGGTGTGTACGGCCCCTTTCGACTGCAGCACACATGAAAAGGGCCCATTAAGTAAAGCTGTCAGTATGACAGCCAAAAAATGTACAAAAAATGAATTTACTGAAATTTTAACTCCACAAAGCCTTAATCAAACATAATTTCACATTGCAGTAAATCAAGAAGCAGAAGCTTTTCATGCATGCTAAATAGCAATGACTCATTCCTACTAATTACTCAACTACAAAAATGTGATAAAAACCTAGGCAAGACAAGGCAAATTTATTTATTTAGCACATCTGTGCTTTACATGGGCATGTATATATGACATTACTATTTTCAAAAGAAGTCTCTCATGCTCATCAAGGCTGCATTTATTTTATCAAAAAATACAGAAAAAAATGTAATATTGTGAAATATTATTACAATTTAAAATAATGTTTTTCTATTTCAATATACTTTAAAATATAATGTATTTCTGTGAATCAAAGCTGAATTTTCAGCATCATTACTCCAGTCTTCAGTGTCACATGATCCTTCAGAAATCATTTTAATATGCTGATTTGATACTCAGTTATTATCAACGATGGAAACATTTGTGCTGCTTAATATATTTTTGGATACTTTTTTCAGGATTCATTGATGAATAAAAAGTTAAAAAGAACACCATTTATTTAAAATAGAAATCTTTTCTAACAATAGAAATCTTTACTATCACTTTTTATCAATTTAACACATCCTTGCTGAATACAAGTATTAGTTTCTTTCAAAAAAAGAAAGAAAAAAATTACTGACCCCAAACTTTTGAAAGATTTCTATTTTAAATAAATGCTGTTCTTTTCTCTTTTTTTCAAAGAATCCTGACAAAAGTATCACAGGTTATAAAAAATATTAAGCAGCACAACTGTTTCCAACATTGATAATAAATCAGCATATCAGAATGATTTCTGAAGGATCATGTGACACTGAAGACTGGAGTAATGATGCTGAGAATTCAGCTTTGCATCACAGAAATCAATTATATTTTAAAAGTATAGTAAAATAGTAAACCATTATTTTAAATTGTAATAATATTTCACATATTCATATTATTGCTCTTTTTTCTGTAGTTTTGATCAAATAAATGCAGGCTTGATGAGCATAAGAGATTTCTTTCAAAAACATTAAAAATAGTAATGTGTCCAAACTTTTGTCTGGTGTAGTGTATATATATATATATATATATATAGGGATTTTAATATTTAGTCATTACATACATTTTAACGCATTCTGCATATTTCTTCTGTTATAGGACACAGAGTTGGTGACCCCTCGATAAAAGATGCATGATGCCTCTGATAATAATAATAAGAAAATGAAGAAGAAATTAAAATAAAGCAGCTATGTGGTATTTCACCAGTCTTCCAGCACCAGAAACGTCTCTGTGGGTAAGTAGCTCAATTCGCACCATACCTAAATAGTTTCACTGTTAATAATCTCTCGCAGCAATGAGGGCAACAATAATTACCTCAGCGCTGAGCAGGGGGGATGTGGGATGGTGATTTAGCTTTCATCCCCAAGGAAACTGAGCAGAACCTCTGCAAGAGCAAAATTCCCACAATGCACCACTGTATTTATGAAGCAATCACAGCTCTGAACCACCTGACGATAGACTTGCCAATTGCAAGAATTATATCTATGGCTCAAGGCTACAAAAATACCAGTTTATAAAGTGTATAAACAAATGGCATAAATGTGTTTAAAGAGTCACTGATGCTTTGCAACGCCCCAGGTTATGGTTTTCATTTTGCTCCTGTTGTGGAAAGACACAGGAGTTTTTGACTATGGTAGAAAGCAACATGAAATGAGCAAATAACGCACGTTAATTCAAATCAGACCACATTAGACATGGCTGACGCCTTTGGTTTTAGAATGTTAGCCAACATTTACAACATGGCATGAGATGTGATCACATGACAAAAAATTAAAACAGTTACATACATAGAAGACCTTTGCGATTGATACACACACGCCTGCATACAAGCACGCACTGGGAATCCTGGAACTGGAAGAAGTATCTTACCTTGGTCTCTCTCTCCTCCAGAAGAGTTTCTAGTCTTTTCTGCGCCGCTCTGCCTTCATGGTCGTCACTGACGATAAGGATGATGTGATTCCAGCGGAATTCCCGCATCATGTCAAACCACACATGTGCCTGGTGGGAATATGGTGGCACTGTACGCAGGAACGAGAGATGGATGCTCTGGAAGAAGGATAGAGAAAAAAAGAAGAAAGGTGGGAGACATACTGTAAAGTTTAAAAATTACAGTGTTTTTATTTCAGTAAAAAAAAACCAAAAGAGCGTTTCTTCAACTACAGGCATTTTTTTCACATTATTAAAGGGAACCTATAATGCCCCTTTTACAAGATGTAATATAAGTCTCTGGTGTCCCCAGAATGTGTCTTTGAAGTTTCAGCTCAAAATACCCCACAGATCATATATTATAGCTTGTCAAATTTGCCCCTATTTGGGTGTGAGCAAAAACACACTGATTTTGTGTGTCCCTTTAAATGCAAATGAGCTGCTGCTCCCGGCCCGCTTTCCAAAAGAGGGTGGAGCTTTAACAGCTCGCGCTTCGGCTGCTCAACAACAACAAAGCTGGAGAATCTCTCGCAGCCCAAAGGCTTACATTGTTCAAACCGGAGTCTGACACTGATGGAGAGACTCAGAAAGAAGTTAAAACTTTGAGAATGCATCTGGATGTTTCTGAATGGTTAGTGGATAAATTTATGTTGTTGCTGTGGAGTTGATTCAACTCATCGACTAGCATGTGCCGTCATGTTAATCTTTTATACAAATCCAGCATTGAATTGACCCTCGTCTGTGAAGCAGTCCGGTGTAAAATGACAGCATGGCAACAACACTCTACTACAACAATTCTTCCTTTTCTCTAAAGCAGCCCAATGTGACCTCACCCCCTACATAAACCCTTGCGCATTCCCGGGGGCAGCAGGGTTTATGTAAATTATGGGGTTTGTGATGTCACCAACCCAGGAAGAACCTTATTGTAGTCCCTACCAGCTGTTTTTTGTACTCAGTCATAAAGATAGTCATTTATTTAGTTCCTGAATGAATCCGTTGTCATCGTTTGAATAAACAATTCAATAACTCACTCATAAAGACAGCGGCTGTGTCCGAAGTGGCATACTCTCTTGAGTAGGTTCTTATTTTGAATAAGTAATTACTAAAAAATACATTCTGTGATATAGTAGAATACATTCTATATATATAGTATGAATGTGTGTAGTATTAATGTATTCCGGACGTAATACATGATTCATCATGTTGTCATTGTCATGTGACCTACCAGTGTCAGTTACGTCACTGCCATTCACAAATCCTCTCCTGTGGCCTCATGGTATAGTAGTGTCCATCGAATGCATACTTCAGAATCTCACTGGAAGAAGTAGGTCATCTGCTTACTTTTTGCCTACTCTTTTAAGAGTACTGTGAATTCGGACATACTACTCTTGTCACATACTGTTTTTCGCCTACTATATAGTATAGTATAGTAGTATGTAATCTCGGATGCAGCCAGCCACTTATTTTGTTCCTAAATGAATCAACGTTTTGAATGAATCTGTTGAATTGAAAGTCACTTGTTGACACCTGCTGGTGTAAGAACCTGCAGAAAGAGTCACTGAAATCCCCCACCACTGATACATTTTTTAAACGTGCGTCATTTCCAATCAAGCTGCAATTTTGTCTTTTTTTATGTTAACAGACAATTTAAACTCGTGATAGTATGAAAAGTGCTTTTATAAAAGCTACAGAGACCAATGTGCCCATAGTTGAAAAACAATGATTCATACTGAAACTGAATAATTAAATTTCTCTCTCAATGCAGCCCACCTTGTCTGAGTAAATGGACATCCTGGTAGTGAGCCCTACTACAGGTATGCGGTAGAACCCTGCGGTGTAGGAGACCGGAGTGGGCGTCAGATGGTCATTAGACTGTGGTGGATGGCTCACCAGGATGGCGTATACCTGCGAACAGGATCACAGAACTGGTTTAAATACAAACTAACAGTGAAGACTGGATCACAGCAGAGTGATAGGTATGACTCATGGATCTGGGCTCATTCTCTGACTAAATCTATAAATCACTTCACAGTCAGACAGATTGACAAATTGATTGATTGAAGATGAAGGATCTTTGGTTGGACTCAAGGGAGCAAAAAAGACAAAGAGGAATCTGTCATATATTAAAAGGAGGGTTTGTTCCAATTGTACTAAAGGTATACACTTAAGTTTTCATCAGCATATATTGAGCATTTGAGTGCTAGCCATATACACAGATCGACAAACAGATAGATAGACAGAACGACAGATAGAACAACAGATAGATGATTCAGTCATTGTTTTTCAAAAAATATGCTGTATTGAGAAGAAAAAACAAAGAGAAAAAAAGGTTTGGCAACATTATGTATTTCCAGAGAGACCCTCCGGCACTGGCTCCATCTGTCATTGAATGTCTCTTCTTCAGAGTGGGCAGAGACGTCAGTGAGCCAAAGGCGATACAGACAGAGCGATACAGCAGTTTCGCATGGAGGAATCTCACACAACCAAATTAATTCAGCAATTATCTTGACATTCTGCTAACAAGCTACACAACCTTACGGCCCAAATTTGTTGAAGGTATGTACATAATTGAGTGCTGAACACCCATTGGGTTGACCGGGGGAGGTTGGTGTGAATATTAGCGAGAGAATGAGCAAGGCAGAGCAAACAGGACAGGAGGGAGTGATTCATGTTCAGCCCAGTATTCAGCCCTGAGATAGACTCCTACCTCAGCACATTTGTAATGACATCACCGACCCAGAGAGCACTTAAAGCAGAACCGCTTAATGTGATTTTTGCGTGTGCAGGCTTTTAATGAAGCAACGCATCAGGCTGAATTACTCCCACGAGTGTGACAGTAGATATTCAGTAGTGAAAATATCTCTCATTTACACTGCAATAATTTGCTACTGCAATACTTGAAGGTTTTTCCCTTACACTTCTCAGGCTATAGCATGCCATAAAAAACTGAATGGTGATCTATTCTGTTGGCTATCCTACAAATTGTGCTTTATGTGGTAAAAAAGCACAAATTAAGTGGTTTGTATTTTTTAAATACTATTTAGTATTATTTTTTAAATGTTATTATTAAATATTATTAGTATTATTTACCTGACTACATTTGGTTACACCAACAAGTTTTATGTGTCAGATCAAGTAGAAAATGAAAAGTGGTTGCGCATTTTCACTCTTAAAGGATTAGTTCACTTCAGAATTAAAACTTTTTTTGGTTAAAAATGATCCAAAATCAATTTTTTAACAAGTACATAACCAGCTAGTGTTCAAAACTATCTCCTTACCTTAGCCCGGTTCACAACGGTAAGCTTGTAATTATGTTTTATAATTCGGGTGGTACTGGTGGGTTTTCGCGGGAAATTCAAGCATGTTGCCATTTGTCTTTGCGTCATTGCGTCACATCTGATTACATAAAGAACGAGTCCCAGCTAGTAGGATATATCACATGTGAAGCGGATCATTTATAGCCTTTTCTCATAGCAGCTGCAATAATTAAACTTATCATTTTGATGGCGGATTGTATTGTATGACAAATTAATGTTAGTGATTAGACTGTACAGAAATTGAAATCTACAGGTAACACTAATACACACTAAATACACTGTCACGCAATGCTGATGTTGTTAACATTAACAATTTGAGAACAAAGTATAACAATAATAATAATTTGCTCAGTTTGACGTGATCCAAGCTAAGCGATCGTTAGATTTAATCACCATTGGCAGCGCAATTTATTGTGATGCTTTTTTTTTCTCAGTTGGTCAGAACAAAAGTGAAAATTCTTACTTTGGTCATACTTCAAGACTACAATCTGTGATTCTGAAGTACAGTATCCACACGAATGTGGTGACTAACAGCAAACATTAGATTCATCCGCGCTGAGGAGTCGTGCCGAGGCACAACCCATGTAAAGATGATAATTCCGCAAACAACTGCAATTGCAGGTTTCAAACAGAGATGGCGACAAAGAGGCAAAACTGTAGCTTTAAAATTTCCTGATACTTTACTCACCCCGATGTCATCCAAGATGTTTATGTCTTTCTTTCTTCAGTCGAAAAAGAAATTAAGGTTTTTGACAAAAACATTCCAGGATTTTTCTCCATATAGTGGACTTCAGCAGTTACCAACGGGTTGAAGGTCCAAATTGCAGTTTCAATGCAGCTTCAAAGGGCTCTACACAACCCCAGCCGAGGAATAAGGGTCTTGTCTTGCGAAACGATCAGTCATTTTATTAAAAAAAATTAAAAAATAAAAAAATTAAATACTTTTTAACCACAAATGCTCATCTTGCACTGCTCCGCGATGCACCACGCATTACGTAATCACGTTGGAAAGGTCACGCGTGATGTAGATGAAAGTACCGATCTAGTGTCTACAAAGCGAACGTGCAAAGACTAAGTCAAACGGTAAAACAGCGATGTCGGACGATTTTGAAGTTGGAGGAGAAAATGAGACCGACCACCCTGGACCCTGGTGAACGTGATTTCACCAAGTACAACATGTTCCTGGATCAACATCTTTGTTGATCCTGGAACAACATTCCAATCAACCAATCAGATTTGAGGGACAAGTTTACCATTTATGTCAAGTTTAGGCTTACAACCAGGGTTAGGTGCTTCCACAACAGAGTTATTCAACTATCATTTCCCTCTGATTTTAGGGATAAGTTATGGGTAGGGTTAGGTTTAGGGGTTGGGAAAATTTTCGGATAGGAATGTTGTTCCAGGATCAACAAAATATGTTGATCCAGGAACATGTCTTACTTGGCAAAATCACGGTGACCTTACCACCCTACCGCGGTACTTCCGCATACATCAAGCGTGACCTTTCCAACATGATTACGTAATGCGTGGCGTATTGCAGAGCCGTGCAAGATGAGCATTTGTGGTTAAAAAGTATATAATTATTATTATTTTTTTGTTTTTTAAACAAAATGACCGATCGTTTCACTAGATAAGACACTTATTCCTTGGCTGGGATCATGTAGAGCCCTTTGAAGCTGCACTGAAACTGCAATTTGGACCTTCAGCCCGTTGGTCCCCATTGAAGTCCACTATATGGAGAAAAATCCTGGAATTTTTTTCTCAAAAACCTAATTTCTTTTCAACTGAAGAAAGAAAGACATAAACATCTTGGATGACATGGGTTGAGTAAATTATCAGGAAATTTTAATTCTAAAGTGAACTTATTCTTTGACGGTTTATTTATAGTGAACATTAGTATTTGTACAGTGTATTTATAGTGAACATTAGCTGTATGTCTGAGGCATCCTACCCAAAGACATCTTTGCAGATACTGATACTATGTTGACCCCTCCACCCCCATCTTTATTTTCATCAAATGCAGAAAATAGAAACTGCTTGCATTGAAAATCATTGATTTTTCATGCGTCACCTAGTTTATTTTGCAGCTGCTGCCCTCGGCCAGCATCTCACTCATTCCTGACATTAAAGCTCTGTGGGGTCAGCTACAGTACGTTAACCTTTCCTCCCATTGAGTCTATTGACCTGCGTGCATCATCAACTGACAGGCTGTCCTGTTTAGACATCTAAACAAATTATGCGGCTTCAATCTACTGCCACAATCCAAACCAAGTTTGAATACCCAAGCAAGTCTCCGCAGGTCAATGCCTAAACTGTAAAAATGTTTTGTTGACTAACCTAAAAAAATGTGCTCCATGTGGTAACATCTGAATTAACAGGTTTTATTCAAGTCAAAAATAAAATATGATATGACTTAATCAGCAGTGCTACATTTTATTAAGACATTAGGGTCAGAATATGGCTTCTTATACAACAACTGATATTTTCAGCAATTTTTTTTTAAAATGACAAAATGCCCTTCAATATCTGTCTATTTATACTGTAAAAATGTTTGTCTAAAAATATATTAAAAGTTTTTTTTCCCATCTAACCTAAAAAAAATATGCATCAAGTGGAAACATTTCAATTAACTAGATTGATTAAAGTCAAAAATATTATTTAATATGACTAAATCAACTGAGCACATAAGCTATGCCAACAGAAGTCATTTTAAGGGTCATATGATGATCACTTTTTACACTGCAGTAATTGCTTAGAAATTAGTAATTGGCATCAGTATATTTGTAGCTCTTTCTAATGCATATATTTGCATATTTAATCCCACTCTTTTCAATAACTTAAAAATGCTATTTGTAATGGATAATAACATGCATTTTTAAAACACTGCCTTTTGAAAGCTACATAAATTAATTCACTCTATATGGTGCATATTGCATGGACATGTTTACCCCTAAGGCAGCTTTTAAAGTCGTGTCATTTAAGACCGGATCTTGCCACATGGAAGTTCCACAGTTCAGAGATGATACTAAAAATCCCACCTGACTGGAAATAAGATCCTCGCACACAGAAAGAGCCATCTGAATCGCATTGGCTTTGTGAGTGACGGAGATGGCGGTCAACTTGAATTTTTCCCTTCCGTACACCTGGTTCGCCTGGGTAACCGCATCCTTGAACACCTGCTCGTATCTCTTCTGGCTCAGGACGGCCCCAATGTTCACAATCTTGGGCTCGCAGCCGCCCCGCACGCAGGAGCAGGAGAATAACGCAGCTAGAAGAAGCAGACGCATCGTATAAATGGCCAGAAGAGCGCACGGAGAGCCCCAGTATCCTCCTCTAGTATCGCTGCCGGAGCCTCGTGTGGGGGCTATTCGGTTGAGGAGAATGAAAGCAATGTCCAGTGTTGCAGTTATAGAATCCCAGGTGCGATATTCACGCACACTGCGGCGATATGTTCATGGTGCCAGTTCATTTAGGCGATGGCATCTGAGAGACCGGCATTCACTGCAGCCTTTTTCTGAATTCCCCCTTAAAGTCAGGCTGCAGACAGGCAGAGAAAGAAAGTCACATACTACATGAAGCCTGGCAGCAGAAATCAGTGATGCGTCTCGTATCGTCCGTCTCTTTGCGCGTCGGCTGTTGTTCTGCGGCGGAGCGCTGTCCTTGGTGCTGACAGCTGTGCGCGCTCTTTTACGCGCGCCCCCGCACCTCCTCCAGTTTTTCGCGTTGGCGTTGTGCTCGAATTAAAACGCTTCGATGTCACAAACAATCCAAGCGTGAAATTAATAAAAGAGAGAGAATAGTTTTTCCATTTAGAGTAAATGCGAATTGTGTTTTCATAACAGCATAAATGGGGGAAAAAAAACATATGGTTTTGACAGTCTCGAGTCGACCATTTATCAATATATTCCGGTGTTTCTAACCCATTTAATCCTATAGATAGCATTTTTGACCATTTACTTTTCAATTTGATGTGTCTAATAAGAGTCACTGCTGTAAATTGCAAATAGTTGTCAACTGTAAATGAAAGTGCTGATTTAATGTGAACGTTTTTACATGACCAGAGATGTTGCGTGCCCCCTGAAAGATAGAACAAAGCATGAAAAACATCTCATAATATAGATACAGATAACATATTTGGTACATATAATATTTAAAGGGTCTATTATTATTATAAATTGCTCTTATATAAATCATGGTCACAAACATGTCATATGGCCCATTTGGAATGGAGATGTTACATTGAATTCTGTTCTTGGATTACTGGATTATATTATATTACTTTATTGTTTGCAACTTTCTATTGGGCGCAATTGAGCAACTGTTATAAGTGTGACCAGGAATGAAACACATTATTTCATACACTTTAAAAAATGCTGGGTTAAAAACAACCCAAATTGGGTTGAAAATGGACAAACCCAATGATTGGGTTGTTTTAACCCATTGGTTGGGTTAAATGTTTGTTGGGCAGTTTTATTTAACCCAACTATTGTTTAAAAATTACTTTATGGCTGGCTTAAAATGAACCCAAAATAGGTTTGAAATTAAAAATCAGACATAATTACTAGAGGCAACAATAATAATCAAAAGTTTTATCAATAAGCAATTTAATAAATGTTTATTTTTTTAATTATTATTCATTAAACTTGATAATTTATTAAACATTAATAAATGTTAATTTCCAACATACTTTGGGTTCATTTTAAGTAAATAGTTAAGTTAAATAAAACATTTAACCCAACCGCTGGGTTGAAATAACACATTTGCTGGGTTAAAACAACCCATTTGCTGGGTTTTTCCATTTTCAACCCAATTTGGGTTGTTTTTAACCCAGCATTTTTTAGAGTGTAACTTTTATGTGTATTTTTTCACTCTAAAAAATGCTGGGTTGTTTCAACCCAAATTTGTGTGAAATATGGACAAACTCAACCATTGGGTTAAAAATGTAATTGAAAAAATTTAACCCAATGGCTGGGTTTGTTCATATTTCACCCAAATTTGGGTTGAAACAACCCAGCATTTTTTGGGTGTAGTTTTATTGGGTTATCCAAGAAGTATATACATGTGCTGACTTAGAAAATTTGGAATTAAATGGGTTAAAAACCATGTATAAGGGATTCATGCATAGTCAAACTGAGGTATTTTTTATATTCTTTCCCAAAACACTGTTTAAGACAAAAAAAGTATAGATAAAGTGTATTTTAGAAGAGAGGCCCAGATATAAAAATGAAGGTTCTTCAAGGCTCAGCAAAGAAACCTCTTGGCAAGAACAATTTTTATCTGTATTTATATCAGTGTATTAGTGTCTTTAAAGCACCCACACATGGTTGTCTAAAGTCAGATTCTCCTTGACTTTTTGGTTCCTTTATTTTTAGTCTCCCACGAGACTGACTTAAGATGGCTAAATGTTACCACCAATGCTCAGAGTTGTATTTAAGATATGATGATCAATTATGTAAGCACGCCATCTATATTTTAGCATTTTCAATCATGAAATCACTTGCTCCGTCTCTCAAACATGTTGCGACTTTCAAAGTAATTACATAAAATGGCAGGTCTGAGAGGTCTCTTCCCTGCATCCCGGGCTTTAAGTGCTGTCTGTTTTCAAAGGGCATCTGTGCAAAACTCTTTATTTTTGCTTTATTTTCAGAGATGCATAGTGCATGTCAAACCTCCAAACAAGAGCAGTGCTTTGAAAAAAATAAGTGTATGCTCGCTTGCGGTAAAAAGGGTAGTCCTTTCTATGCAGGTGCATGTGCTGAGCAGCATTATGCACTGATAGGCACATAAGGACAAAAGGGGAAAAAACGGTTACCAAGGAAACAAGCCTCTCTCCTGAAGTGTGAAGTTTCAAAGTATTCACATGTAGGCATTTTGTACGCGCTGGCAACGCACGGTGTTAATGAGATGAAGTGACAGTAGCGCGCCATAAAACATGCGCCACGAATCATTTAAACACCTTGAATGGTTAATTTTGGCCTATTAATATACAGATTTTCTTGTACGTACGCACTTGTTTTGTGTTGTGATTTTGTCATGCTTCACTCATTGTGATTTGATTTAATTTCCCCGTGTTAGAGAACTTGCAATCGAAACCTTATTAATATTTCATTATCCGTGGGAAATAATCCCCCTACATGTGAATGTCACAGCCTGATATGAAGAGGGGATTTGTAAATTAGGTCACAATTGATCTAGTTATGCCGTCGACTTTAAATAATGTACCACGCGCCTCAGGGGGTGTGTGTGTGTGTGTGTGGGGGGTATTTACTATGCATTTGTATTATAAAGTCTAATTTTAGTCTGTAGCAGAGGACAGTCATTGGAAATTAGAACCAAGCTGATTTATGGATGATATTATCTCATGAATGATTTGTAGGTATTCCTTTTATGTTTTTAAAATGGCATAAGAGTGTGAGTTTAGCCGTGAATGCGCTGCCAGTGGCGCGTGCTACCTCGCCGTCTGAGGTGTTGTAATACTTGGATGTCTCTCTCTTGCTGGGAGCCACACAAAAGGCTGACCAAGCGACAAGGTTCTCACTGGCCTCGGTCGTGTTTTGCTCCCTCCCCCCGACTCCCACATCCCTGCACATCAATACAGCTGGCCCAGCCTGCACTGCAGCCGTTATATAATGACGCTCCTGCCAACACACACTCACTCACTCACTCACACACACACACACACACACACACACACACACACATAGAGACAGACCATTTACCAAAGAATAGTCAAGACTAATTAGGAGATGACACACCTCTAATGTGTGTGTGGCAAAAGAAGCAGAAAAAGGAAAAGATAGGTTGATGTTTAAGGGGATTTTGTAAGAAAGTGTTAAAGTGTTATTAAATGTTTAAGGGGTAACAAATTGTGAGATGTGCCATCTGAAGCTAAATTAATCAGTTTTTTAATGTATGTTGGCATATATTTAGCCTTCAGAAATTTAACGGAGTTGACAGATTTTTTTGTTGTTTTTAAAAAAATGTATATACATTTTTTATTTGTGACCCTGGACCACAAAACCAGTCATAATGGTCAATTTTTTTATTTTATTTAAATTTACGTCATCTGAAAGCTGAATAAATAAGCTTTCATTGATGTATGGTTTGTTAGGATAGGGCAATATTTGACCGAGATACAACTATTTGAAAATCTGAGGGTGCAAAAAAATCGAAATATTGAAAAATCGCCTTTAAATTTGCCAGATGAAGCCCTTAGCAATGCATATCCACTCACAAAAATACATTTTTGATATATTTACAGTAGGAAATTTATAAAATATCTTCATGGAACATGATCTTTACTTAATATCCTAATGATTTTTGGCATAAAAGAAAAATCGATAATTTTGACCCATACAATGTATTGTTGGCTATTGCTACAAATATACCCGTGTGATTTATGACTGGTTTGTGGTCCAGGGTCACATTTAAACAATCATTTATTACTTTTAAAGGGGAGAATATGATGGTAACATGGTTGACGTATAACTTGGGGTCACAACAGGTCATAATAAAAAAATTTATGTCAAGTAATATCCTGAGCATACTGTAAATCTCATTTAAATAAGTGGAATATCTGTGTTTAAGTTAATTTAATATATTTCTTCAAACAAACGTGTTTGTATTTTGACAAATATATTTGTCCCATGTCAGTAGCAGACCACAACTAATTGTCTTCTTAATTTTGTGAGTGTAATATTATATTTATTTATTTTTTTCATCAAAATGTGCATGCATAGAGTATTTGCTAATGCAGTTATTAAACATGACAATCATGAATGCTTTAACACAAATTAAAGATGCATTAGACTATTCTCTACAGAAACATTTTTTGTTACACTGGTTGAAAGTCTCCTCATATCCTGATAGCAATCACTATGTTAAACGGTCTGTGGAAGGCGCAGGACCATAAAATGTTCATCCAATTATTATATTCGGTCCGAATGAAATAATACAATGTCCTACCTGCCTGTCAATGTATGTTTTTTAAATACCCTCGCACACCCTGTTTGCGCAGACATCATACAATACGTCATCAGCGTGTTTCATGCTATGCAGAGTTTATGTAGACAGACGTCAGTCACAGAGCACCACAAACAAAACAGCATCTACTTTTTACAGTTCTTACCGAATCAAAACAACAAGCTTATGCTGCGTTCATGCCATAACTACCGTAATTAAGAGATGGTAACCCGTGACGTTCTAACCGGAGCTGATCAGTCAGACTTGAAATTATGCGTATCCATTTCAACAGTATCAACACCGAAATGAATCTGCAGCAGTCAGGTACAAGCTTGTTTACGTTCATTATTATTGTAATGTTTTGTGCTTTGAGACATGAGGTAGTTTAACGCCATCTCTTGTGACGCTTTGCCGAGAGCAGCTGTGTGTGTGTGCGTTCATGTGTTTTGGAGGAGGCGTGGCTTTGGACGGCGATTTGCAGGGAGGGTGGGATCGTATGCTTTCAATGCTAGCAGGTTAACGTTAGCATTTCCCAGATCACCTACTGTAGTATTTAAGTACTGAATAAAATTATTGTTTACATAATGACCCATTTAACAGTATTGCATTTTTTTTAGTATATTGCTTCAAAAACCCAGAATTATTTATCATATCGTCTGTGTATGTGTTTTCAGGCTGGTAATGGGTTAAGAAGAAACATTTCACTGCTGTTCTGGTGTGTCCTAGATGCCAACTGAGGACCTACATGATGTGTTTCTCATGTATGTGGTATGTCAATCTATTATTGATGACTGACCCTTCCATCTCTGTCCTTCTATCGCCATAAATAGTGACTTGGTCTAGCACTGCAAATTGTATGTGTAGCCTAAATGCAAAAATATGTCTTTTACATAAATATTATACATCAATATAGAGTGTAAGCAGATGGAAAACAGTAATAATGTCTTGTTCAGATTATCACCTCTGTCTACAACCTGTAAATCTTAAGTTTTCTGGAAAGATTGGGTAAAATAATAAAAATCAAGATGACGAACATCTTGGGTTAAAGTATGCACACAGAAGTACTGTGGCATTGCACCAACCTCAGAGGGTTGCTATGGTTATAAATGATGTCCAATCTCTTCTTCAGAAATCTAGGACGCAGACCAAGAGGAGAACTTTCAACCAGCCAAATGTTACACCAAAAATATGCTATTTAAAACGAGAAAGAGGACTGTCTGTTCTTAAACTGAGGCGCAATATAGCTGCTCTATTTTTGACCGTTTTAATCCATATCAAAAGGCATCTGTGAGGATCTAGACAATGATATATGTGGCTCTGTCTGTGAATTTAGGCTTTTTATTATTTTTAAACCATATTCTGTATGCAAGTGTGTCCTAATTATCGATGACGGGGAACAGGAAAGATATTACAGTGTTTCAAGGCTGTGCAGAGTGATGTGTGATCATTTATTGATCTTACTGTTTACTTGTTTTACTTATTTTTGAAAATGTTATATATAAAATATAGTTTATTAGAATGATTGTATTTGAGGGATCATGTGACACTTAAGACTGGAGTAATGGCTGCTGAAAATGCAGCTTTGCATCACAGGAATAAATTACATTTAAAAATATATTTAAATAGAAAACAGATTTATTAATTGTTCATATTTAGGGTAGCCCTAAGTATCAAAACTTGTGCATATTATATTATATTATATTATATTATATTATATTATATGTGCTTAATAATATATATTTAATACAGACTGACATCGAAGGAGGGAGCAAAGTCATATCTAGGGACGAGAACACCTTAGCAACTGCATAGCAACACCCTGGCAACCACCCAGAACACCCTAGCATTTTGGCAATGGGTTTTGCATGGGCAAGCACCACTCACAATTCTTTAAAAAAAAATTAGTAGCATCTGTTGTCAAGTTCAATAAATTAGTTCACAGTTGGAGTTCTCTGCCTGCGGCTAGTTTGCAAAAGCAAACAACAGGGCTATCGCTAGAATGGCCAGGAAAACAAGAATGAGGCAGCTATGTTAAATTGCATTATCTAGTGTTGCTGAATCTCATTCGTCTATTTGCACAAGCCTCCAAGGGAGTCCAAATCAACTGCTCTGTCTCAAATGAGAATTTTGAAGTTTTCTCTATAGGTCTCCTAGAGTAAAAGAGGGGTTTTCTGGCGACATAGGAGGCATTTAACATGGCTAGAGTCTGTGGCACCTTTCAGCATGTTGATCAAACGGAGTTGGCACTCTTTATGGTCACAGTTCAGGAATTCCACACTTTGCTCGCCCGTGGAGCTGTACGATTCATTGCAAATTGGGCAGTCGGTAGAGTTGGAGCTCAGGCTGGCCATACTGTCCACACATGGTGGTCTCGAGCTATCAGATTCCTGGCTCATTCTTCTATATGTCACGCTGATCGTTCCATCTGTCAGAATCGGTTCTGGCTCTGTGCACGGAATTCCCTGTGGAATCTGTTCATTAAAATGTTCAATAAAAGGAGATGAAATCTGACAAAATCACACCACCATTCCATCTCTGTTCAACATCATTGGAAATTCACTTTCAAACTCCTTTGTTTCTGAGTCAAACATTTTTTATTTTATTTTATTTTTTTTCTTTTATCATGAAGGTTATTAAGAGGTAACAGAATACTTTTGTCACTCTTTCAGAATCCCCATCAGGACCATCTGCCAGTGCTTGGACATGAGTCATTACAGAAGGTGATATAAAAGCAGATGTTAGGTGAGTTACCTCCTGCTTCTTTATTGCCAGATCAGCAGTCCCAAGGTCAGAAGCTGCACTCAGAGCCTCAGTACGTCAGAGGCGCTTTAAAAAACTTGTCCTACTTCCAAAGTACATGTGATTCAAAGCAACATCACAGACACTGCCTGCAGTTAGAAACCTCTTGTGTTGTGCTATGCACCTGAGATGTCCTCATGTCTATAAAGAAACTTTAAAAAAGTGGCATTGTATGACTGCTGATCTGTTTAATGTGAAAACTCTCTGAGCTACGCAGTCCAGTTCAAATATATATACAGTGCACAGCATAAATGAGTACATCCCCTCTGAACAAATACAAAAGATGTATTTTCTTTATGATCACTAATACAATTCATGGAAAGATGGCAAAACTAAAATGTATTAAACATATACATAATAAAAACTGATAATATATGTCATTAATAGCCATAAAATAAGTAAATTAAAAATGAGTACACCCTAGAGTCAATTCAACAAATGTATAATATTCTAGCACTTAAAATACCCTCCATAATTTTGAATATACTGCTCGGACCCTTCTTGGCACGGAGTGTACAAGTTCATGACAAATTGTCACATCTGTCCTGTTTACCTCCTAGATGATGAGCTCCTTACATGCCCTGATCTTTAATGGGGAGTGTTGCTCAACTCGTCTCTACAGAATCCTCCACAGGCGCTCAAGAGTGTTAAGATTGAGTGCAATACATGTCCACAGAAGGTTTTTCACCTTGGGAGAATGCATATCCTCACTGTCATGTTGAAAAAATGCCCAACAATGCAGGGAATGATGAAAGGGTAACATCTTCTGTTTCAAGTTTGTGTATTAAATTACACAGTGGTGTGGAAATTCATGACAGCATTGATAAAGGACAACTCCCTCACACCTTCAGCACTCATATATCCCTATATAAGAGCTTTACTACCACTGAACTTTACTGTGGGAACCAGGCACTTCTCACTGTACTCCTCCTCTAGCAACACCATAACATTTTGGATGCTGTTAGATCCAAAATGATTGATTTGGTCTCATGAGACCAGAGTATTGATTCCCTGAATCTATATTTTGTAAATATGGGCTTTGGAAATGGCTAACTGACTTTATTGTGCTTTGGCTACAGTAGGCAGTTCCAGTGAGAATAACAACCATGCATGTCATTTCTGCAGGCGGCATCTTACACTGTGAGATAAACAATCACTCTTTTCATAGCTTTTGCTGGCTCTGAGACACTCGCTTGGTATTTCTCCTGCTCTTTGTCTAGCAAAAAAATCCCTCATCACTAAATGAAAGTTTAAAATGAAGGCCTGATTATTTCAGGGGCCTTATCACAAGTCCATTGTTTTTGAATTTCTGTGTTACTTTTGCTATATTTTCACACTTAAAACAATGATTTGGTAATCCTCTTGTATCACTGTCCTCTTTTGTGCTAAGAAATAAGTCTCCTGACAGTTCTCTCCCAAGTGGTTCCATTGTTGTCAGCATTAAGTCTGAGAATGATTCAGTGAGCTATATAACACTTTTAATTGTCAAGAAATTACTTCTCTTTAAATGTTTTGGTTCAACATACTTACCTGTTGATCAAACATTGCCTTAAACTTACACCAGAAAATTGTTATTTTGTTTTATTTAGTAACTTTTAGGAGGGTGTACTCATTTTTGCTACACAACATTTTATCACCTTGATAAGAAAATCTTATTTTCCTGAATAATTTTGACATGCTTCTTTGGTAATTGATGAAGCAGACTTGCTGGAACATTATATCTCTAAAGAACCCTAACATGTCTTCTAGGTAATTGAGTAATTGCTGACTTTCAGAAGTTTTCAGAGGGGATGTACTCATTTATGCTGTGCACTGTATATAGATATGTATATGAGACAGATCTGGGAACCAAAGTAGTCTTGTACAGTGTATTTTAAAATCTATGAATATTACATCTCAGTCTAATGCAGTTATACAAATAATGTGCATAATCAGTTCTCCAGAAACACATACCATGTCTAATTTACATTTTACTTGCCTAAATGCTGTATCAGTGTAAGTAATGCAACTGGCATGGCTTCTTCATTGTAAAGAGAAACCAAATGGTTAGTTTCAATTTCGGACACGGTTGTAATACAATATGCAATTTACTAATTTGCATTCAAGAACATCATTGCTTATGCATTATCTCACATAGTCTGGCTAATACAAACTAAAATGCATTGACAAGCAAACACAACGATTTAAAGATGCATTGAGGTACCAAATAAAAAAATAATCTGTAATTCATAACATACACACACACATACACCAATTTGCCAAAACATTACGACCACCTGCCTAATAAGCTGTTAGTCCTCTGCGTGCTGCCAAAATAGCGCCGACCTATCGAGGCATGGACTCTACAAGACCCCTGAAGGTATGGTATAATCTGGCACCAAGACTTTAATATGAGCCCTTAATATGAGCCCTTGTTAGGAGGTGATCAGTGTGAATGGTCATAATATTTTGACATTATGACTAATTGAATTTGCATTCATTTGATGCAATAAAACAATAATTTTAAATTAATAATATTTTAAATTAATATTATTTTAATTATATATATATATATATATATATATATATATATGACATTTTATGGCAATAATGTAAATAAATAGCCAAACGATGGCGATTTCATTCAGTTTAAACCAAATAAGAGTCTAAAAGAATCATTATTCAATCATAGATCATCTCATTCAGAATCTCTAGAGGCTGTCACAGAGTATGTCATAATTTTCCTCCCCTTGTTTTGCACCAGTCAGCACAGAAAGACTCAGCAGAGGAACAGTCTGTACATCCATGCATGCTCTTTGAACACAGACACACAAAACACACAAGACACTGCAGGGACGACAGGAGATGAGCTGTTCAGAAGGCTTAATTAACGAGGGTGAAACATCTGCATACCAGCATATGTTTAGGGCAATCACCCAGCATGATCGCGCCATCTCGCTAGATGACAATCAGGATGTATTAACCGGGCAAGACCTAACATATGGTGCATGTCATAGACACATCCTGTCAGAATGGTCAAACATATTCATAATGCCAGTTAGCGTTATGAGACAGACAGTGGATGGAATCAGATGAACTGCACTGGAACTGCACTGCAGCAATGTCCCTTTTGAGCAGATAACCATCATTGATGGTAATTGATAGCAACATGTCCAGTAATTGCACTACCTACTTGGCAGCTATTTGGTGGACACTAATTTCCACAGTGTGTTTTGGTCTATTGGATAATGGCAGGCGCCTTTATTAACAAGCTTGGAGAATAAACATTTAATTAGAAACCTGAAACCTGAAGAAGGCCTTTCAGTCCTGTCACAGTAAACGAATCAAAGCTCAATCAAATATTAGGATTTTGTCTGTCTATCTCTCTATCTATCTATCTATCAGTGCTGTCAAACGATTAAAAAAAATTTAACCAATTAATCGCACATTTTTCCTGTAATTAATTGCAATTGAAGTATACGTAGGAGTTTTAAAAACAGGGTTTTTTAATCATTCACCAGGCAATTGCTTACAAAAGTAAAAGAACACCTCTTTTTTTAGGCATCCTGTCTGTAGCACAAATGGCGTGGGGTGAGCTATGTGCCAATGTTTAATATGAAACAGTTCTATCTGGGGGCAGAACAACACTCATGCATTATTCAAGGTACATCTAAGAGAACTTCTGGGAACTTCCTTTTGCATCCAAGTTCACATTGTGCATAGGTTTGTGTACAAGACCTGGCGCTTCTGCAAAGACAGGCAATTCTGGGCTTTGGCTTATTGCTTACTGAAGCTTAGAGGACTCTCAGACTGTCCAATCCCAACCTAGATTGCAGTAGATGTAGTGTATAATTCTGCAATCAAGAAGTTCAGCAGCACAGTAGTTTGAAATGCACTATTATTTACTGACAGATGATTGTCTGAGGCACTTCAACAAGGACGAATAGTCCTTATGAAAGAAGGACTTTTACACAACTTTTGCACTTTTATTTTGCATTTGCTTTATTATTGTCTTTGCATATGTTGGTGGTTAAAACAATGTTTTGTTAAAAAGAACTGCTCAATTATCATTTTTGCATAATGATTTTTTTTTTTTTTTTAATATCAACAAAATATCAGCTTTGTTTAAAAAAATATTGGTATTGGCCTTTTAGCAACCCATATCTGTTGAAGCATAGCTCATGTTCAGAAGTCCAGAGTGTCGTGCTGGTAGCGCAGTCGAGGGCTGTTCTCGCTGTAGAACTGACTGAACCAGCGTCTGTGTTTCTGAATAGCTGAGTCTTCTTTCACAAGCATAGGTTTGGAGATGTACGTCTTGTTGTTCCAGATCATCACATCTCGTTCGAACTGTAACAATAAAACCATGAGTTGAGACATCTCGTATACATCCTTTGGTAGGTTTTTTGTAACTATACAAAATAGCATATTATTTTATGTTATTTTGTATAGTTACAATAAACCTATGCAGCATATATATACACTATATTGCCAAAAGTATTGGGACACCCCTCCAAATCATTGAATTCATGCATTCCAATCACTTCCATGGCCACAGGTGTATAAAATCAAGCACCTAGGCATGCAGACTGCTTCTACAAACATTTGTGAAAGAATTGGTCGCTCTCAGGAGCTCAGTGAATTCAAGCGTGTTACCGTGATAGGTTTCCACCTGTATAATAAGTCCATTCGTGAAATTTCCTCACTACTAAATATTCCACGGTCAACTGTTAGTGGTATCATAACAAAGTGGAAGCAATTGGGAACAACAGCAACTCAGCCATGAAGTGGTAGGCCACGTAAAATCACAGAGAGAGGTCAGCACATGCTGAGGCGCACAGTGCGCAGAAGTCGCCAACTTTCTGCAGAGTCAATAGCTACAGACCTCCAAGCTTTGTGTGGCCTTCAGATTAGCTCAAGAACAGTGCGTAGAGAGCTTCATGGAATAGGTTTCCATGGCCGAGCAGCTGCATCCAAGTCTTACATCACCAAGTGCAATGCAAAGCGTCAGATGCAGTGGTTTAAAGCACGCCGCCACTGGACTCTAGAGCAGTGGAGACGTGTTCTCTGGAGTGACGAATCACGCTTCTCTGTCTGGCAATCTGATGGACGAGTCTGGGTTTGGCGGTTGCCAGGAGAATGGTACTTGCCTGACTGCATTGTGACAAGTGTAAAGTTTGGTGGAGGGGGGATTATGGTGTGGGGTTGTTTTTCAGGGGTTGACCTTGACCCCTTAGTTCCAGTGAAAGGAACTCTTAATGCTTCAGCATACCAAGACATTTTGGACAATTTCATGCTCCCAACTTTGTGGGAAGAGTTTGTGGATGGTCCCTTCCTGTTCCAACATGACTGCACACCTGTGCACAAACAAGGTCCATAAAGACATGGATGAGTGAGTTTGGTGTGGAGGGACTGGCCTGCACAGAGTCCTGACCTCAACCTGATAGAACATCTTTGGGATGAATTAGAGCGGAGACTGCGAGCCAGGCCTTCTTGTCCAACATTACTGCCTGACCTCACAAACGTGCTTCTAGAAGAATGGTCAAAAATTCCCATAAACACACTCCTAAACCTTGTGGAAAGCCTTCCCAGAAGAGTTGAGGCTGTTATAGCTGCAAAGGGTGAGCCAACTCCATATTAAACCCTACGGATTAAGAATGGGATGTCATTAAAGTTCATGTGCATGTAAAGGCAGCCGTCCCAAAACTTTTGGCAATATAGTGTGTATATATATATATATATATATATATATATATATATTAATAAAATAACTTTATTTTGATCAAAGAATCCTGTTTTCACAAACATATTAGACAGCATAACTGTTTTCAACATTGATAATAGTAAGAAATGTTTCCTAAAGGCACAATATGTACTTTTTCACCACTAGTGGTCGCTTATTCAAAACAAAGGTTGAGCTTGATAACGCCTTGATTTCGCGGAATCATGGGAGATGTTGACTTCACGTCTACAGCCGGTGGAAAAGAATCTGACAGGACATATTCATGGATGAGCTAATGTATTAAAGATTTATTAACATCACTGTAGTATGAAACAGGTTGTTGCAGTGGAACAAGGCCGCTGGAGCGATTGCTAATAAGAGAAAAGCATGACACATGAATAGAAAATAGATAACAATTTCACAATATTACTGTTTTTACTATATTTATTCAATATATTCAACTATATATTCAACAAATGCAGCCTTGGTGAGCATAATAGTAAAAATAATTTTAAAAAATCTTACTGACCCCAAACTTTTGAACGATAGTGTTTGGGATGAGAAACTTTTCAGAACGCAACATGTAACAATGTTGTCAATTAATGTACAATTCCAAATTTCAAATCTGCTTTGTTGACCCTTCATGTTACCTGGATGCATTCTGCCCGAAGAATGAACTTGGGTACCAGGGGAGGGATGGTGTTCTGGTAGAAGATGGTGTGTGAAACACACTGCAGTAGCGGCTCGACTGGGGTAACACAGTGCATCATCACACCCCGACCCAAGAAACGGTGTTCAAAGAGCAGGAAAACCACACCTGGACCCACCTGCAAACATGAAATATATATTTCATATCATCAGGGAGTAAATGACATGTCATCTATGCTGCATTCTGCTGCGTAAGACCAGATCAAATTGATTCATTCATATACATCATAACAAATCTTCCCTAATACAGATAGATTTTGCTTCTCACGCCTATAGCACTTTCCACCCTCAAGGATTCAGACTCTTTTTAACTTCGACCTCAAGTGAAGATCCAAGCACAGCCTTGAATTACAACTGTTTTCACACATACCATTAGGATTATTCACCGTCACTATGGCGACAAGACTATTCCTTTTCAGACGACACAAAAAGAAAAATGTTGCACAACTGACCATGAAGGAAAATTATGGCATTGAGACTTGGACTGCTACATAGACATGAAAACAAAGAAAAGGTTACACTTTACTATAGGCTTCTATATATTAACATTAATGCAACAAAATTAACAATATTTTTAGAGCATTAATTAACTTTGTTTAATGTTAATTTCATATACATTACCATTAGCTAATGTAATATGAACAAACATATATTGACAATGAAAAATATGTTAAGTATACATAAAAATATAAGTATATTAATAATTTAACAAATAAAATAATAAATTATTAAAGAAATATAATACATCTATCTAATAAATATTATCTAACATTAAATAATGTACAAAAATGAATTAGTAATAAAAAACAACAGAACCATATTTTAAAGTGTAACCATTTTTGTGAATTAAATTTTACAAAACATTTGTAAAAGGACAGAAAAGCTTAATATTTTTTGAATTATTTAACCCATAATATGTGATTCATAAAGAAAAGGATCTGCATTGAGCGCAGCCATACATCACTGTACAACAAAAGCATCTCATTTGTAAATCTGACACATCCCACAGCAATGAATAACAGCATCACATGCACACACACACGCACACACACACACACGCACATATTTAATTTATATAAAAGCATGCTCTGTATGCGCTCGCGTAACTGCTTAAAATACAGCGAACCACCCACAGAACACAGAGATCAAGACACTGCTGTTGCGTTCAAGATCATCCATGACTTTCTTTCCATTCTTCTAATCAGTCAGTCTCCAGGCCTTTCTCACAGTCTGCATGCCTCACATACGCCCTCTAGCTGACGGTCCAGTCATTACCTGTCTGGCCATGACGTCCAAATCAAGAAGAGGCCAGTGACGACCGAACACAGTGAGAGCATGTTTCACCAACATCTGTGAGCAGTGCTTGTTTGGCTCGGGCTCGGGTTTCCATTCCACCTGGAAAATACACACACAAATCAAGTCATACAGGTTTGGAACAACATGAGGGGGAGCAAATAATGACAGAATTTAACTAATTTTTTCAAAAATGAAAATTCTGTAATTAATTACTCACCCTCATGTCGTTCCACACTCGTAAGACCTTCGTTCATCTTTGGAACACAAATTAAGATATTTTTGATAAAATCCGATGGCTCAGTGAGGCCTCCATTGACAGCAAGGCAATCAACACTTTCATTGCCCAGAAAGCTACTAAAGACATATTTAAAACAGTTCATGTGACTACAGTGGTTCAACCTTAATGTTATGAAGCGATTTCAAAACACTGCTTCATGAAGCTTCGAAGCTTTACGAATCTTTTGTTTTGAATCAGTGGTTCTGAGCATGTATCAAACTGCCAAAGTCACGTGATTTCAGTAAACGAGGCTTCGTTACTTCATAAGAGTTTCGGGGGGCGTGATTTTGGCAGTTTGATGCACTCTCTGAACCCCTGATTCGTAAAGCTTCAAAGCTTCATGAAGCAGTGTTTTGAAATCGCCCATCACTAGATATTGTTGAATAAAGTCATTATTTTGTTTTTTTGGTGCACAAAAAGTATTCTCGTCACTTCATACCATTAAGGTTGAACCACTGTAGTCACATGAACTGTTTTAAATACGTCTTTAGTACCTTTCTGGGCATCTGAAAGTGTTAATTATCTTGCTGGCAATGCAGACCTCACTGAGCCATCGGATTTAATCAAAAACATCTTAATTTGTCTTACGTGTGTAGAACGACACGGGGGTGAGTAATTAATGACAGAATTTTCATTTTTGGGTAAACTAACGCTGTAAAATGAAATGGAAAACAGTATTAAACTAGCTCTTTTTAAATAAAAATGGTCCAGTCCACTCATAACATAAGTAATTTACATATTAATATTTTTTCTTAAAGGTACAGTGACAAAACTGTTTAGTAAACTTGGAAAGTTATTAATAAAAGATCTTGAACAACATTATATATGGGATTATATAAATGAAATACTATAAAAGTGTAGTTATAAGGCTCCTTTAATCAAGTACCAACTCAACACACATAGACATATAAGGAAGTGTGTTTTTAAAGAAGAGAGGAGCTTACAAGATATTGCTATATTTTTATGGTTTTATGATAGTGCTATCCATTTTAATTCAACCATGTATCCTAGTTCTCCTCTGCATAACAAGATAAAAACTGTTGACCAGGGTTATTATTGTTAACAAAAACTAAAACCATAAAAAACATTTTCCATTACTTGAAACAAAATAAATGCTAACAAAATAAAATATTAAAAAAAACTTAGACAACATTTCTCATTTTCATTTAGCTTAACTTTAAGTACTAAAATAACTAAAACTAAATAAACTAAAACTTAAATAAAAATAAAAATTAATAAAAAAAACTAATAAAAATGACAAAAAACAAACAAAAAAATACTAAAATTAAAGTTAAAATATAAAAATAAAATCTAATTAGAAATATTAATAAAAATGATCATAGTATTTCACTGATGCTAAAATAACACTGCTGTTGACAATGGCATTTCTCCCTAGGATGAATGTCTATGTGAGGAATCAAACCTTCCAGTCATGCCGTATAAACTCCCAGGTCTTGCTGTTAGTATA
Source organism: Ctenopharyngodon idella (assembly GCF_019924925.1). NCBI lineage: Eukaryota > Metazoa > Chordata > Actinopteri > Cypriniformes > Xenocyprididae > Ctenopharyngodon > Ctenopharyngodon idella. The sequence continues at coordinate 7,415,343 of NC_067240.1, read as the reverse complement.
GCGCAGATCAACTCCACTGACGATACCTGGAGTGTGCAAATGAGCCAAGTGTGCGATGTCCGCAGCGTTCTCTGGAATCTCCTGAGAGAGCCAAAAGTGTGAATTAAAATGACTGTCATACAAACCTGTTATTCGCATATGAGATGAATTACATATATGCTCTCTCACCTCAATGTGTGCATTAATAAAGTGTTCGGTACGACCGCGGTACACCCATTCCCCGCGGGTGATCTCGCTCTGTTCTGGCACTCTCCAGCTGGGCTCGAGCCCGTCACAGTGAAACCACACCAGAACCTGCCCGTTGATCTCGCAGCTGGGCCAACACCGCACCTTCGCAAACTCAGGCACTAAAAAACATCCAAACAAATGTCAAACACACTGTCGATGAAATGTTTTAGGCTCAGTATGATTTTATTTTAAAGAAATTAATACTTTAATTCAGCAAGGATGCATTTCTGTCATGACAACTCTAGGAGTGTTTGGCATGGTAATGGATATGACAATGCTGATGTCTGCTATATCTGCTATGCTGCTGCTGTACAACAGAATACATGAATTACCCGTAGCAGATCTATACAGGTGGAGCTGGGGAAGGTGGAGGGTTTCTGAAAGCGCTCTGCAGCTGCTACAGCAAATGCTGACCAAGTATTTGAAGGTTGAGCAGCGAGCTCATTGGCTACTGATACAGCAGGAACCAATCAGCCGTGCCCTATAGAGAATGATGTGATTGCAAGCAGATAAGGACCTATCAGCCTGCGCCATCTAGAGTTTCATGACAGAACTTTGTATTTATGTTACAAATGAACTTTCTATTCATCAAAGAATCCTTAAAAAATTATCAGTTTCCACAAAAAAAAAAAAAACTGTTTTCAAGATTAATAATAATAACAAATGTTCCCTGAACAGCAAATCAGCATATTAGAATGATTTCTGAAGGATTATGTGACACTGAAGACTGGAGTAATGATGCAGAAAAGCCAGCTTTGCATCACAGGAATAAATTACATTTTAAAATATATGAAAATAGATGAGCGTTATTTTTAATAGTAATGACATTTTACAAAAATTAGTTTCAACTGTATTTTAATCAAATAAATGGTAAGCATACAAGACTTCTTTCAAAAACATTTAAAAATTCTTAACTTTTTGATTGTAGTGTATGTCTAAAAAGTACTTGTACATGTCCTTTGCACTTATACTTACATTTTTATGCAACAAAAACAATAGTCATCAAATCAAGAACATAGAAAACACATCTTAATTTCTTTTTTGATTTCTTACCTTTATCTGCATATGGAATCTTGACACATTTCCCATCGACTCCACGGAACTGCCACCCGTGGAAGGGGCATTCAATGCAGCCCCCTACGACTCGCCCCCCCACAGCCAGGTTGGCACCTAAGTGGGGGCAGTAAGCATCCACCACATAGGCTTTGCCATCCTGCCCACGGAACACTGCCACCTGCTGTCCTGGAGAAAAATACAAATAAATGTCATTTTTTCATTTTGCTGTAGTCTTTAACAATAAAAATAGTATTGTATGCCGCAATTGGTTACAATAAACTGAAGAGGGCAGTATTGGTCTTTCACAAAAAGAACGAAGTGACTGCTTCAGGTTAAAGGTGCAGTAAGTGATTTCTGAGAATCACTGTTGAACATTGTTGAAATCAACCCAAACATACACATCCCTCCCTTCATTGCTCCACCCCCGAAATGCACAAACAGGCAATGCAAGAGTGGATGTCTCTTTATCATAGCAAAAAAAGCTTTGCGAAAAATAAAGCAAAGATGACGAATGAACAACAAGGAAGAACAAAAAATGAACATACAGTACACAAGTATATACAGTACAACTAAGAGTTTGTTATTAGTCACCAGCAGCACACACTCAAAACCAATGTTAGTCACATATACTGTAGAGCAGAACCAACGCAACCTCTGCATCCGTTTTCAGGCCTTCCTGCTTAGGTCTCTTCAGTGCTGGAAAGCATTTCTGATATTAAAGCTCTTGCCCGATCATAACCCCTCTTTTTCCAATGATCTCCCTCTTGCTCACTCTCTCTCCTCCCCCATCACGAGTGTATACACCCCCTACTGCTGATTGGCTACAATTTTGTTGTGGTGCTCAGTAAGATCCACTTTCAACAGCGTTTTTTAGAAATCACTTACTGAATCTTTAATTGGGTAACTGCCACAGACCAGCCGCATCCAAACATAGACCTCTATATACGGGTCATTGACGAATAAGGTTTTTAAAAGTGTAAAAAAAACTTAATGGAGACATAATTAATTTTGAAGTTTTATTAAATGTTAACAATGAGATTATGTGGTTTTTATAATCAATTAACACTGCTTTTGTCAAGTTTTACAAGATGGACAATATTTGTCACCAAAAAAAGTCAAAAAAAGAGCTCAGATCAACTTCAACCTTGAAGAAGTTGTGAATCGTGTATCTGTGTATGTGCGCTAGTGTTCTGTGTGTAGGTCCTGTATTGGTATCAATGGACAATTGGCACTCTGCTTGAGACCTGCAGACGCCTTTTCATGACTTAACAGGACATCCTGTGCCTAAGTTCAGGGACCAATCGTCAGCATCGTGGTGGATGGAGATATGCTTTTAAATATCTGTCCATGTGTGGAAGATTACTAATTTTGTCCATTTTTCTTAGCCAATCAGAATCATTCAACCTGAAGTAATGATGTATTTAGCAGACTCTGTTAGAGTATAATTGTGTAAATGTGAATGTACGCGGAGTGACCTACGAACTCCCTGTGAGACTTGAAGCTGGCTTCTGCTGATGAACTATTCTTCAGTAAAATTTTCTTCAATTTATTTTTTTTAAACTCTGACTCCAGGTCTTCATTCATCTTATCTGGTCTTTTGGGTCTTTAACTGTAAAATTCCCCTTACATACTGAATGACACTTTTGGTTAAACCAAATGACGACATTTTTAAACAATGCTAACAGGCTGATATCTAGCTAGCTAGCTAGTTAGATTGCTTTTTTCCCAGACATTCTTTCTTATAACAAAGCAACGACTTCTACATATAATTTTAATACCATTTTGCCCTATGTTGATATATGACATTATAAAATTATGCTAGAATAAAAAATATATAGATTTATTACATTTTAAGATATTTTAATCACAAATTAAATGGCTGTATTGGCCTTTGGACAGTTAAACCGAATGACCTTTTGACACTTCAAAATCTTTAAAATAACTTTATATGTAGCAAAATATAATTAAAACCTTTTGGATTCAATAAAAGTGATCTAGTTGTACCTTACATACTTTGGATGTCATATCATTGTTTTTTTATTATTATTAAGGCCTTTGGACAAAAAAAATGACCCGTCAAATCATTAACCCATACACTGAATTCATAATAAATTACAGATGTGTTCAGCATTCTGCAAAAAAATATTTTTCAGATTTTCTAGACTATTTGAAATCATAAAGTGAGCAGGATATATTAAAATGAAGTACATTCCACTTGTGTACTACAAGTGGTAACTAAATACAGTTTTTTAATACAGAGATATTAGAGGATATAAAATTAGTGCACGAAAATAAAGCACATTATGGAAGTGTACTTTTTTTGGCCTGCTTGCTTACAACCAAAAGGCCAAACACAGAGCGAGGAGGAGGTTTGCAGTGTTAGAAAATAAATTACATTTCATGTCACATCAATGAGCATGTCTGACACTGGTCTAGATTTTGCTATTACATCACAGTCTATATCATAAGCCAAATGGGAAAGTTAATAATTAATTAAAAACAAACAGTAAAGTGTGTCAGTTAATAATTAGCCCTATATTGTTTGTCTGGCAAGCGGCAGTTTTTATATAACCAGTAACAGGCGTAGCAACATTCAAGAATGTAAAATCCTGATTTACACAGTCATTCTCTCCTCAGGTCTACAGCTACAGGACCGAAAAAAACTCCCTTTCTGTTATTGCTGACCTGAGGGGTTTCATTTGCCTGCAATGCAGTGCCCCTGAAAAAAGTTCCTACACTCAGATGACAAAATTGCACAAAGGAAAAAAGTGGAAGCCAACAAACACGACTGCCAATAGCATCTGATATCAATGATATGAGTGAAAATACTCTGTCATTAAAATATATACAGTCCTACACAGGAAGTACAAACAGCAAGAAATAGCCCAAGTCGATATGAAAAGGTTATATACATTTCAAATTATGTATATATATATATATATATATATATATATATATAGAGAGAGAGAGAGAGAGCAGTGTGTTTGAGCTGAGTAAGCATATCAGTTATCTGTTATCTGACATGATTCCTATAAGACATCTAGCCGATAGGCCATTTAACTAAAGTATGCTGTAGCAGTAACTGCATGCAATTAAATGTTGTGCCGTTTGAGATCACTAAAGGAAACCCAGTTTAGCCGTGCCACTTCCGAGATGCTGCTTTTTAGTCTGTGGGCTTGCAACAAGCATCTAGAAAGCATATAACCACAGATATCTTTAAAGGGGACCTAAAAGTATAATATACGTCTCAGGGGTCTTTGAAGTTTAAGCTCAAAATACCCCACCATGTTGTAAATGCCCATTTTTGAGTGGAATGAAAAAAATTCTGTTTTCATGCATGTATCTTTAAATGAAAATGAGCTGCTGCTCCCCACTCTGCTTTCTAGAAGAGGGTGGAGCCTGTACAGCTCGTGTCTCCAATACTCTGCCAAAAACGAACAAAACTTTTGTTTGGTTTCTGATCATCATCTCTATCGCGGCCACACTCATGTTAGATTGCAGTTCTTTGTCATCATCATCATCAAAGTTTATTATTTGCATGCGCTTTAAAGCCATAACAGTTCAAACTTTTGACATATGGTTTTCTGACCGCACACATCCGAAGCACGCGCACAGAAAGCTGGCTGTCAGACGGCACGTTCTGTGAGTATTAAACTGATTTCTCTTACACGTCTTATTGTGCTTAAACTGTCAAATTGTCTCTCATTAGCAATCACTCCAGCGGCCTTGTTACGCTCCAACACCCTGCTTTATACTACAGTAATGTTAATAAATCTTTAATACATTAGCTCATCCATGAATATGATTTCTGCCCGAGTCCCGCTGGATTCTTTTCCACCGACTGTAGACGTGAAGACAACACCTCCCATGATTCCGCAAAATCAAGGCATCAACAAGCTACGGCTTTGTTTTGAATAAGTGACCTCTAGTGGCAAAAAATTACATATTGTGCCTTTATCTTTAAAGGGTTAGTTCACCCAAAAAATGAAAATTCAGTCATTAATTACTCACCCTCATGTCGTTCCACACCCGTAAGACCTTCGTTCATCTTCAGAACACAAATTAAGATATTTTTGATAAAATCCAATGCCTCAGTGAGGCCTCCATTGAAAGCAAGTTAATTAACACTTTCAGACGCCCAGAAAGGTACTAAAGTTATATTTAAAACAGTTCATGTGACTACAGTGGTTCAACCTTAATGTTATGAAGCGACGAGAATACTTTTTGTGCGCCAAAAAAACTAAATAAAAACTTTATTCAGCAATATCTAGTGATGGGCGATTTCAAAACACTGCTTCATGAAGCTTCGAAGCTTTACAAATCTTTTGTTTCGAATCAGTGGTTCGGAGTGGCAAAGTCACGTGATTTCAGTAAATGAGGCTTTGTTACGTCATAAGTGTTTTGAAATTTCAAAGGTTCACTTTGGCAGTTTGATACGCGCTCCGAACCACTGATTTGAAACAAAAGATTCGTAAAGCTTCGAAGCTTCATGAAGCAGTGTTTTGAAATCGGCCCATATAGATAATGTTGGAAATTCGTTATTTTGTTTTTTTGGTGCACAAAAAGTATTCTTATCGCTTTATAATATTAAAATAGAACCACTCAAGTCACATGAACTGTTTCAAATATGTTTTTAGTATATACTTGAAATTTCAGTCAGAGTGCCTCACAGTGAGGTAAAATGAGGATTAGTTAACTGAATTTGTTCTGAGACATATCTCTAATGTGCAGTATCTTTACATTTACAGTATCTTTTATCTATAAGATTTTTTTTGTGGTGTCATCCAGGTTTGTAAAAGTAATCAAAGGTCACACAGGTTCAATGGTCTCCAGGTTGCAAAAAGCACAACAGTGTTTCTTTGTATCCCAAAGACAAAACTACAAAGGTGTTTTGTTTGGTTTTCATTGAAAACCCAAAGGTCTCTGCAACATGATAGGACATCCTACAACAACTCAGCTAAGCAACAGACACTTAAACATAACAAAAAGTCAAGATGAGTAACAAAAGACAAAGACTTTGCAATGACAGAGCTGCACGTACACAAGAGTTTAACCTGTGAGGTTACAGTCTGTCAAATGCACAATGAAAATGATGGGCAACGGTTTTATATTCACAGATGATCCGCAACCCTGTCTAAAATCAATAAGATGCTACCTTACCCAGAAACCTGATCATCTCAGTAACCAAGGTTCTCAATAACCTTGCTGATTTTAAATCAGAAACTGATCTAAAAAAATTACATCAGCTGCATATATAATGCTTCAACATACTGTCTGTGAAATCTGAAATATCACCCAAAATAGGTTAAACTTTTGAATGTTGGGTTATTTATGCCATAAAAACTTATGGTATAGGAATTGTTGTATAAAACGTTTTAGATGAAGTATAGGCGTGTCATACTGCCCAGAAATAAAGTATTTACATTTATAGACTAAGTGACGTGCAGTGCATGCAAGGTATATAGTTTATCATTGTGCGTTTAATCAAATTTAATCAACATATGACCTTAGAGACACTAGCACTATATACTATGCTGAACTGCAGGGACATAAAGAGCGGGAGGAAAAATGAAACGGAAATTAATAATCAACCTCTCATCTACCACTTTGGTAAAAAGATTGGGTAAGATTTGTCTGTGTAATAACAGACATGGAAAACTAACACCCTGTATGTGACAGAATAGCTGCATTATTGATATCAAGATGGGAATGTTAGGATGCAAATGACTTCGTTTCTGTTCTTGAAGTGACCTGAAATTCATCTGGCTACAAAAGAGTGAATGAAGAGCTATTTCAGTCCCGGTCCCCCTATCTGCGTCTGCGCAGCACTGGAAGGAAGACACATGACTGAAAATGTGCAGAGCCTCATAGGGAAACACTGGCGTAATTCATTAATAATTTTTAACTGTCAAGTGTCTAACAGGCATCCCTGCATATTATGGCAAATTGTTTTGACTTTTAATGAATCTCAGAATATGATACAGTATTTTGATATAGACATTACAATTCAATTTTCACTAGTTAAAAAGGATCATTCTTGATATCAGGAATGGAATTTTTACTAGTAACAAAAGTAATTTTTGATATCAGGAATTACATTTCCCCTAGCACAAACACAAATTCTTGATATCATCAATTCATATCTTACAAGTTTTTAAATGTTAAAAGAGAATGAAAAAACTATGGAAATGAAACTGTAAAAGATGTAAAAGATATCAAAAATGTGTTTCTTACTAGTTAAAATTGCTAGTACACATATCAGCTATTCTTCCAGATCAACTTTTAAAAAGCTCTTCGTAAAAACGCATTCTGTGACGCATGCGTACATAGATTAACATATATAATATACGCGTCCCGTGATGTTTTACGATGTTCTTCCCACACTTTCTGATTTAATAATGTGTTTTATATCGCTTCTGTGCTGCTGTTTATGACACTTCAACTGCTACAAAAAAGGAGAAATAAATCTGTGGGACATTTCCAGTGATGTGTTTTACCTCACCTGCGCTTTATTCACCATCTTTGGCGGTTGTTATACCTACCTAGCACTGTCACGCTCTTCACATCTCCTCTCTCCAGCATGTGAGAGTCTAAAACCCGGTACCAGCCGTTTGGATAAACTGGCGGTAATTCTCCAGTTTTCCGTCGCCGCCTCACCTCGTTGGCAGCCTGGGCACGAGAGCGTCCGTCCTCCGCAATGTACCCCACCTCATCCACACCGCGGAGCAGCTCCAAAGGAGCGAATAACAGTCTGTACAACCAGCCCATCGCTAGAAGGAACACGCCCGCGAAGATGCAGGCTGCCGCCCGTGTAGGGGCTCCGGCCAGTCCGGTTCTCCGCCACAGTTCTGGGTATCCACCTCCGAAGAGCGTGTTTGATGGATCTTGGACGAGCATGACGAAAGTGGCGGCGAGACCGATCGCGGCTACCGCGGCCGCCTTGAACAGCAGTGATGCCCGTGAATTCTCCATGACACCTGCGATGTTACACACTGACAGTCAATGCTCTCGATAATCCCTCCTTCCCATTTTAGTTTTTATGCAGACAGAAGGCGGTGGGGTTTGTTTATGCATGCTTTTTTTCTAAGGGTCACACTCACACAGCATATGTCTGTATAGCGTTCAAGAGCGCCGTGGATACGTGAAGCGGCGCATGATTGACATCCAGAGACCACGCCCACATGCAGGTGAGATTTCGGAGCAATAAAAGTACTGTGCGACACTGTACTTTTACTTCATGAGCAAAGTGCATTGGCAATTTTTTGTTTAGATGATCAGTTTATAAAAAACGAGGAAAGGTATGTGGAACATAGGCCTATACTAACTACAAAAAATGTACAGTTTTACACTACACATTTCATTTTCAATTTTAACTTTCATTTCATGGAACAGGGTAAAGAACACATCGTTTCCAGAATTCTTTTATTTACTTATTCAAAAAACAACATAATCACCCACTCATCTGTTTTTTTTAATGATTTTTTTATCTGTTTAATCATATACATCCATACATGCATAATAATCAAATAGATAACCTATATCTCATACAAAAAATATATAACATCAGTTATATAACATCAATTATCTTTTTAAACTACAGAGATGTCTTCTCAGCTTTACTGTTGTCCTTTATAGAAATGTAAGAATCACAAAAAATCTTTAAAAGCATCTCAAGTGAATGGGTGGATTTACAATTCTTTCCCCTTTGACTTATTGATGAGTCGAATACATTTATAGATGTGCTTAATCCATTTTAATCAAGTTTCATTTGGTAGAAATTGGGTGTTTAGTTTAGTTTTGTTCATTTTATTCTGCTGATCCTATGCTTTCTGACTCATAGTAGCCAACTAGTCATGAAGGTCAATAACGCACCACATGTATCCACAAACACATGCATTTGTAACTCTTTTAGGGTTTACAGCTCCATTACCTGCTTTGTTAAACAATATCAGCTCAGATTTGCTGTCCTAGATGTAATATATATATATATATATATATATATATATATATATATATATATATATATATTATACTGTTTTGGATTTTGATGTTGATATTGCTATTTACCTGTTTCAATGTTGTTATTTGCTCGAATGCTTGAATGATTATGATATTAAGTAACTGCAACACTTCCTTTGTTTGTTATAAGATAAGATGACTAAGCAACAGTTGTGAAAGTTAGGTTTTTGAGTTTGATGATTGTAACCAACCACAAAGGTTAACAATAAGGATGAAGAGAGCATGTTGCAACCTAAAGCAGAGGTGAGCCAGACGAAGACTTCAGTGAAGAAGAGGAAGAGTGCTAGAAGAAGACGACAGTGTAGGCGACAAGGGGAGGACATCCGACTAGTAAGCAAGAGATACAGAGACTGATATGCCTACAGCAGGAAGACTGGATCAGACACATTGATCAATTGATGAATAATATGAAGTTGGAATGTCCCAAAAATTAGTATAAAAGTCTGAAGAGTAAAAGGCCTCCTCAGATGCTGCCTGCATTAAGCGTAGAAGGACACCTGATACCCTAACGAGGGGCGCTTAACAGCATCTCCAATATTGCTGGGTAAAGCTAGGATATAGAGCTTTTTAGCTTAAGCTGATTTAAGTTTTATTTTGCATTAACTGCTTTGTATTGTAATCAATAAAAGAGATATTTTATTGTTACGTTTGCCTTCCGTGAGACTTTACTTATAACTACAAACTGAGCCTCGACAAAGAACAACCACAAGGTAGTCTTCTACGTCATTCCTGAAGAACTTCAACCTGCCGGCAGGTGAGTATCTTATGGTTTAGACTAGATTTGACATTCCTTACCCTACCTGAATAATCCTAGGGTTAAAAGGTACTATGGAGAAAGAAAATAATTATATATATATATATATATATATATTCTTTCTTTGTTCCAGCTGCTTGTGGCCTGTTTTCCAGTGACGTCCTGTCTAAATTCAGTCATAAAGGGTAAAGATAGCACCAATGTTTGTTCTATCTAATGCTGTGATTGCAGTGGTTGTTTAGGGTTATGTGACCATTCCCAAGGAACAGTCTCCACATTTACCAACAATATCACTAGATAACTGTATTAATTTAGTCAAACTCAGTTCCTGGAGTGCCACTGTCTCTCAGAGTTCAGCTCCAATCACAATTAAACACACTTGAACCAGCTAATCAAGGTCTTCAGGATTTCTACAAACAAAGCCACAAGCCTGCAACCTTAACGCTGTGGTTCGCAGGGAAGGAGACAAGAGTCCGGATTTTAATGGATGTCAATGGAGGAGAGGCTTCACTACGCTGAATAAACCACTTTTGTGAGGAAAAAGCTTATCACAAAGACCCACAAAGGGGTCCTTGATTATGATGCCACTTTTTAAACTTTAGTTAGTGTATAATGTTGCTGTTTGACCATAAACAACATCGGCACAGTTCTGATGCTCAAAGTTCAATGCAAAGGGAGATATTTTCTTTTACAGAAATGACTTTTTAAGGACTACAACAAGCTTCTTCCTGCGTTGGTGGCATCACAAACCCCAAAATTTACATAAACCCTGGCCCACTAATCATTCAGAAATGTCCAGTTGCATTCTATAAGTTGTAACTTCTTCCTGAGTCTCTCCATCAGTGTCCGACTCCGGTTTGAGCAATGTAAGGCTGAACACTGTTACTGACAATCATCATTTTGGCTGCGTGAGATTCTCCAGCTTTGTTGTTGTTGAGCAAGTGAAGCGCGAGCTGTTAAAGCTCCACCCTTTTCTGGAAAGGGGGCCGGGAGCAGCAGCTTATTTGCATTTAAAGGGACACACACAAAAACTGTGTGTTTTTGCTCACACCCAAATAGGGGCAAATTTGACAAACTATAATAAATTATCTGTGGGGTATTTTGAGCTGAAACTTCACAGACACATTCTGGGGACACCAGAGACTTATATTACATCTTGTAAAAGGGGCATTATAGCTCACCTTTAATGAATCGACAGCCAATCAGCTTCAATATGTTTGCTCATAAACATTCATTTTGGATTGATCTATTTTTAGATTTTACAGCAAAAAAAAAAAAATGCTGTTTTATAAGACAAGTCATGGACAATTGTGTGACTGGTAGGATTCAGTTTACGGCACTTTTCATTCATTTCTATGGTATCCTCAAACAGTGACTGACTGTCGCACAACTCTGAACGAAATTGAGTGGCTTCAAGGCTGTAATATGATTGGTTATCAAGGCACACGTGATCCAAGTTAGCGGTTACGCTTTTTTTAATGCTAGAGCACGGGCCCTTGCATCTCTCAATATTAAGATCATCACTGCTACAAACTTCCAGGCAGGTGTTTTGGATCTGGTTGGAGCTAAACTCTGCAGGTCAGTGGCCCTCCAGGAGTGGAATTTGAGAGCTAGAGCTATCTAAGAATCTTAGAAATGATGTTAACTGATAAGAAAATTCTTTAGTAAACTTTCTCTCAGCTAACTTGAACACCAAACAGCATTCTTTTGATGTCATGGCAAGTTAATAAAGAAAAAACTGTTGTTGATCATCATATATTTTGTTTATTGCATGAATCTTAGCATGATATTAACTGCTAAATGATTTTGTAGTCAGGTTAGCATTGCTCAGTTCTTCTTGACAGTAGGGTAGCTGGAAAAGACGGTAGTCCAGTAGTAAACCAAACGCGTTCTCAACATCTCCTTCACACTGTTCTTGTTCATACTGTTGTGTATGTCTAGGTACTTATGGCCAGTGCCTGCGAACTCAGGCCAGGTTACAGGAACACTGGACTCACCTTTGTTAGGGTCACTGTGAGGGAAAGAGAAAGAGACAAACAAAGAGACATTTTGGCTATCATTATGCACCACAAGTAACACCAGGGTTATTATACTTGTCTAAAACAATTAAACAATATTTTTGTTACTTGAAATAAAATAAAATATAGAAAATGCAGACTTTTATTTCAGCTCGTTGTCCAAGCAACACTTCTCATTTTAATTTTATTTCATCTACTAAACTAAATATTAAAAACCTGCTCCTGGAGGGCGACTGTCCTATAGAGTTTAGCTCCAAATTACCTCAAAACACATGCCTGGGAGTTTCTAGCATGCTTAGTTAGACCTTGATTAATTGGTTCAGATGTGTTTAATTGGGGTTGGAACTAAACTCTACAGGACAGTGGCCCTCCAGGAGCAGGTTTGGACACCCCTGAACTATACATAAATGAAAAAAACCTAACTAATACAAATGACTAAAACACACAGCAAAATTTACAGAGCCCCTAAAAAATACAAGATGGGAAGAAAAATTATATTTCAATGCTTTTGCGTTCTCTTATGTTTTGCATAACAGCAAGAAACTTTACGTTCGCGCGCAAAATGTTTGCATTCCTTTGAGAAGCTTTGCGTTTTCTCGCAAAACTTTTGAGTTCTTTACAAAGTTTTTGCGGGAACGCAAAAGTTTCGTGAGAGAACGCAATTTTTTTAGGGGAACGCAAATGTTTTGCGGGTGAACACAACGTTTCTTGGGGGAACATTGTAAAAAGTTTTTGTGAGAAAACGCAAAAGTTCTGCGAGAGAAAGCAAAGTTTTTCAGGGAAACGCAAATGTTTTACAGGCGATTGCAAAGTTTCTCGGGGGAACAAAAGTTTTGTGAGAGAACGCAAAAGTTTTAAAACATATTTTTTCCTTCCATCTCATATTTTTTTCACCACCATGTCCCTTTAGGGGCTCAGTAAAAATTACTAAAACTTTAACAGAAATTAAAATGAAATGGAAAAAAACTGTAATATAAATATATTTACTATAAAAATGAAAAACTATAATAGTATCTCCATTCTCCAATTTTCAATAGTGGCACCAATTGGAATTGCACAACTATAGATAGGCCTAGTACCATAGTACTCATATATTATATATATTAAATTATTATAGTTGCCTCTACACATCCACAAAGTGGAATAAGATGAAGTATTTTAATATTGTTAGTATTTTTATGTTTATATACCCAGTTTGAGCAAAATTGGTCCAGTAGGCAATCATGTATCTGGAGACGTCACGATGGCGAGGAAAGTAGCCCAAAGGAGTGGTGAAAGGCTTCCCAAACACATACTGCAGGTCGTCAGCGTGATCGGCACCCATCCAGAGCGGGAAGATAGGCATGCGAGAGGGCTCACTGAACAGGTAGGAGTAGGTTCGTGCAGTTCTAATGGAGAAAAAAATGTTGTTTTAAGGTTTCTACTATTCAGTTCACATTTTAGAGGTCAGTAAATAAGACGATAAAGTCAGCTTACTTGGCATGGTCAGTGTGGAGGTACAGGGCCGTCTGGGTTGGCACCAGGAAGATGTAGTCCGTCTCAATGTCCACAACTGTTTTCTTAATATCCTTATCACTAGGGTTACTACCCCAATTGGCCGTGTACGCCTGATAAGTTGCGATACCAGCCTCTTGTCCTCTAGCTTCAGACAGGGAAATCGAGAGAGCCCTAACATCCGCCCTGTTATAAATCAATAGCAGTTTTTTTGAAATCATGTTTTTGTTTGGACCATTAAAGGCCCCATGAAATGACTACACAGAAGCAGTTTTCTGCACAGGACACATCAGCTTGTACCTTTGACCTTGTTTACACTGGGTATTAAGATGCATTTTGGTCGATCGGATCACAAGTGGATGACGCTAAATACACTTTCTACCACTTCCAGAGGTAGTCGAAAACGCATTTGACCGGATTGTTTCCGTAGTGTAAACACTCATGTGGTCGAATGCGTTCAAACAGCCACAAAAGACCGCCTCCTCTCCGCCTACTGATCTAATGCGTAAACATCATATGAAGCGCGTTAGCCAGATGTGATTTAAACGTTGTCGGCCGAAGACCCAAGTTTGGTTTGAAGACAAAAAAACGTACCAAGCACAATGTTCTTTCTCGATTTCTAACACTCACCATGTTCGGCTGGTCTTGCGGCTATCAGAGCAAAAACGAAAGCTGCTGCTCTCCATGTTTTTCCGTTGTCTCTGGACATGTTCATATGTAAATTGCGTAAGCTTATTTTGTCCATTAGATCGAAAGATCTGAAAATACATTTAAAACACCAGGTGTAAACGGGTATGTGTCTCTTCCTCGTTTACTTGTGATCCGATCGACCAAAACGCATCTAAATACCAGGTGTAAACAGGGCCTTTGTTGAAAGGCCAGTTCCCTTTATCTTACATCACTGTTTTTCCAGAAAACAAAGATTGTAACTTTTAAATGTGTATATTTCCCCAAGAGGCAATCTTCCGTTCTCTCTCTTGAAACCAACATGGAAGTGACTTAAACTGCAATTCATTGACTGGCTGCTAGAGCCAGGCTCGAAAAGGGAGTCAGTCCCATAGACCCCCCATGTTAAAATGCCCAACTTTACAGCAGAAAAAAATATGTTTACAGCCTGGCACAAAAAGTGGTTTTGGTCTATATAGCTCATTTTGCCCTTCATGACAACTGTGAGGGGGGTGAATTTTTTTATAACTTATCCATTTAAATTATATTAAGCTTTAAGTTCTGCATAATTAAGGACACTTGAGTGACAGGTGGATTGCCACTGCTGTCACTACTAGCCGTTTGTCTGCTGTCTGTTAGCCGTCACATCACCTCAGCTAATTCCACCCACGTCCCGCCTCTTTGCCCATTTTTGGTTATCCGGGAGTGACGCACAGTGACATGCTGCTAAGATGGTGACGGCCGGCTCCGCCCACTTTGGGCTTCAAAAATGCTCTTGAGAAACCTACGGGTGATGTCACGGACACAACGTCCATTGTTTTATACAGTCTATGATATTCCCATACAGTATATTTTTCAGATATACTTTACTGTTTAAAAGTTTGGAATCAGTACAATTTAAAAAAAAAAATAATAATTTAATGCATCGGGAAGGATGCATTAAATTGATCAAATATGTCAGTAAAGACATATATAATGTTACATAAGATTTCTATTTCAAATAAATGCTGTCCTTTTGAACTTTCTATTCTATCAGTAAGTCTTGAAAAAAATGATGTTTCCACAGAAATATTAAGCAGCACAACTGTTCAAAATTGATAATAATAAGAAATGTTTCTTGAGCAACAAATCAGCATTTTAAATGCTTTCTGAAGGATCATGTGACACAGAAGACTGGAGTAATGATGCTGAAAATTCAGCTTTGCCATCACAGAAATAAATTACATTTTAAAATATATTAAAATAGAAAACAGTTATTTTAAATTGTAATAATATTTCACAATATTAGTGTTTATTGTATTTTTGATCAAATAAATTCAGCCTTGGTGAGCATACGAAACTTCTATCAAAAACATCTTACCTACCCCAAACTTTTGAACAATAATGTATTTTTTTTTATTTCAAAATATAGAAAAAATTGCCATAAACATATTACTAAAGTAGATGTTAAAATTTGTTTACTTATAGATGCATGTTTTAGTTACTTATATTTCCTAATATTTTTTGTCTATTTATTGTTTTTTAATCTAAATATATTAATATTGTTCAAAAAAATTCAAATTGCATTTTAAGATTGAACATATATTTTCTTGCCCTTAAAGTACATTTTGTAATATATTTTAGTAATTTTACCACTTGAAGGTTGTAATGATTTTTTTCGAATTTGTCAAATACAGGTGCTGGTCATATAATTAGAATATCATCAAAAAGTTCATTTTTTTATTATAAATTATTTTTAAAATTGAAACTTTCATATATTCTAGATTCCCTACATGTAAAGTAAAACATTTCAAAAGTTTTTTTTTTTAAATTTGATGATTAGAGCGTACAGCTCATGAAAGTCCAAAATCCAGTATTTCAAAATATTAGAATATTTCCTAAGATCAATCAAAAAATGGATTTGCAAAACAGAAAAGTTCAAGTTCTTTAAAGTATGTTCTTTTGTGCATTCAATACTTGATCGGCAGGACATATTACAGCAAATGACTTGCTCCTAGCACGAATTACTGCATCAGTGAAGTGTGGCATGGAAGTGATCAGCCTGTGGCACTGCTGAGGCACTATTGAGCCTTCAGATCATCTGTATATTGTTGGATCGATTGTTTCTCATCTTTCTCTTGAAAATATCCCATAGATTCAGGTCAGGCATATTGGCTGGCCAATAAAGCACAGTAATATAATGGTCAGCAAACCACTTGGAAGTGGTTTTTGCACTGTGGGCAGGTGCTAAAGTCCTGCTGGAAAAGGAAATCAGCATCTCCATAAAGCTTGTCAGCAGATGGAAGCATAAAGTGCTCCAAAATCTCCTGGAAGATGGCTGCATTGACTTTGCACTTGATAAAACACAATGGACCAACACCAGCAGACGTCACGGCCCCCCCAAATCATTACTGACTTCAGAAACTTCACACTAGACTTCAAGCAGCTTGGATTCTGTGCCTCTCCAGTCTTCCTTCAGACTCTGGGACCATGATTTCAACATGAAATGCAAAATTTACTTTTATCTGAAAAGAGGACTTTCGACCACTGTTCACTGTCCAGTTCTTTTTCTCCTTAGCCCAGGTAAGATGCTTCTGACGTTGTCTCTGGTTCAGAAGTGGCTTGGTAGTCCTTTTCCTGAAGATGTCTGAGTGTGGTGACTCTTGATGCGCTGACTCCGGCTTCATTCTACTCATTGTGAAGCTCTCCCAAGTGTTTGAATCGGCTTTACTTGACAGTATTCTCAAGCTTGAGGTCATCCCTGTTGCTTGTGCACCTTTGCCTACCCAATTTCTTCCTTCCAGTCAACTTTGCATTTAATATGCTTTGATACATCACTCTGTAAACAGCCACCCCATTCAGTAATGACCTTCTGTGACTTACTCTCTTTGTGGAGGGTGTCAATGATTGTCTCCTGGACCATTGCCAAGTCAGCAGTCTTCCCCATTAGTGTGGTTTCAAAGAACAAAAGATACCCGGAATTTATACTGTAGGGATGGTCATTTAATGAAAATCAAATGTAAGTATTCTAATATTTTGAGATACTGGATTTTGGACTTTCATTAGCTGTACGCTCTAATCAACAAATTTAAAAAAAAAAAAAACTTTTGAAATGTTTTACTTTACATGTAGGGAATCTAGAATATATGAAAGTTTCATTTTTTAAAATAATTTACAATAAAAAAATGAAGTTTTTTACGATATTCTAATTATATGACCAGCACCTGTATATTCCTTAAGCTGGACTTTTTTTTTTTTTTTTTTTTTTACAGATATTAAGCATATGTTTGAAATATATTGTGGCCAGAAAACAAATTGTAGTATGTGTCTGCTAAAGCTTACTTTTGCCAACTTTTAACTTTACGCTAGCATATAGATGGCCTCAAAGCTAACAGACATAAAAGCCACAAAACTCTGCTTCTGATTTCATGGGGTCTTTAAAAATTCTCAAAATGATTCCAGATGACTCTTTGATGTAGCACACTTACACAGGGGTGGACACCAGAGCATTGTTGATAGAGGGGACATCAAGGGTGGCAAAGATGTGGCCGTCCATGTCATTGACTCCAGCGATGTAGTCAATGTCAGCAGCATTAGAGAAAAGGGTTTGAGGCTCACCAGGGAGGAAGTCCCCATCGATGACGGGGGACAGAGCCAGTTTGTGCACAATGGGATCTGGAAAAGATTGTCACATTTGATCTTTTGACTTTGCGTTGCATTTACTGTGGTTTTAAGCAGCAGTTTAACCATTTTAAAGGGATAGTTCACTAAAAAATGAAAATCATGTCATCATTTACTCACCTTCAAGTCTTTCCAAACCTGCATGACTTTTACACACAACCTTGTTCACTGAAAATTTTGGTATTCCCATTCTTTGTAATTACATAGAAAAGAACGACTTGTTGTGCAGGTTTGGAACTATATGAGAGTGAGTAAATGATGACTGAATTTTGATTTAGGTTTAACTATTGCTATAAAAAGCATGTAAAGGGCTAAAACTGCACAAGCAGCCATTTTCTTACCACTAGAAGATGTAACGAAATTCACATTCCCAGCAAGAGTTACAGTCTTTGGATCTGTCCTCTTCAGACAAGCCACCATCCCGCTATCAATGGGACATCCTACCTTCTTTGCGATCTAAAGGTGCACAAAAAATAATAATTTACCCATATAGTTTTGAAGAAATAATTGTAACTGTAGAAATAAAGCAAGTTGTGATATTAATTATTAACTGACCAAAATCATTGAAATGCCAGTCTGTATGTGAAACAGACCAGGTGACTTCACTAAGTAAACACTAACAAGTGTACAGTAAAGAGTTATGCAAAAGGTTGGGAATGAGAGTAAATAACACCCCCCCCCCCACCCCCCACCCCCCACACAATGTACTAGGTCTGTTTTATAATGAGTATTCAGCAATGTGGGACATTCATGAAGATCAAGCGCACCTCCTCAGCAGATTTACGTGGATTTCTGTTGACGGCCCAGGGACAGAGAGCAACACCACTCTGTGAGATAGCTCTGCGGATCAGGCCCTTGTTTTTAGGGGTAAGAATCTGTGCAGGATGGGAAACACAACACACCTTAAAACCTTCAACCTATATTAAAGAGGACCTCTAATGGTTTCCATACTAATAAACCAAGCCCTCACACAACCCTATTGCCATTAGATTTAAAGTGAAAACAAATATTTAGCCAATTTATGAGCCTAAATAACAAGGCCTACTTCAACACTTCAACAAAAATGGCCTCGTCCTAGCAAATATAGGTAGAACAGCACATGTACACCCACTCATTAAAATGTAATACATAAGCATGCAGCACCTGGAAGTTTACGCTGGCTCCACCTGCTGACTCGCCAAAGATAGTGATGTTGTCTGGATTGCCACCGAAAGCCCTGATGTTCCTGTGTACCCAAGAGATAGCGGCGTGCTGATCCCATAGGCCATAGTTTCCTATTGACCAAGACATGCTTAGATCATCATTTAAATACTACAATCAATGAATCAATCCATATGTATACAATCTATACAGTGGAATCAAGTCAACAAGTCTGTACGGAGCATAGTGATGGGAAAAATGAGTTGAAAACTATATGCCAATGCTTTTGCATTCTCTTGCAAAACTTTTGTGTTCCCCCAAGAAACTTTGCGTTTGCTCACAAAGACGTTTTTTCTTGGGGGACCACAAAACATTTGCAAGAGAACGCAAAAGCATTAATGTATAATTTTTCCTCATATTTTTTCATCACCTTTAGGGGCTTTGAATTGGCTTGCAGTTCTCTCGCAAACGTTTCCTCAAAAAAGTTTAAGGGGAATGCAAAAGGTTTGTGAACAAAAGCAAAGTTTTCTCAGGAACACAAAAGTTTTGCAAGAGAATGCAAAAGCATTGGCATATAGTTTTCAACTCATTTTCCCCATCACTATGCTCCAAACAGAGAAGGAACTGAGCCCCTAAAGGGATATGGTGGTGGAAAAATCTCTTGCAAAAGTTTTGTGTTCCATCAAAAAAATTTGTGTTCACTCACAAAACCTTTGCATTCCCTAGAAAAACTTATGTGTTCCCCCAAAAAACTTTTTTCAAAAGTTTTGTGAGCAAACGAAAAGTTTCTCCGGTGCACGCAAACATTTTGCAAGTGAAAGGAAAAGCATTAAAGGGTTAGTTCACCCAAAAATAAAAAATATAGTCATTAATTACTCTCATGCCATTCCAAACTCGTAAGACTTTTATTAATCTTCAGAACACAAATGAAGTTTTTTTATGAAATCTGAGAGCTTTCTGTCCCTCCATAGACAGCTACACGATTACCACTTTGACGCTTCAAAAAGTTCATAAAGAGATCGTAAACGATATGAATTGAGTGGTTTAGTCCAAATTTTCGGAAGAGACACAATCGCTTAATATGATGAACAGTTTGAATTTAGGCTTTTATTCACATAAACATTCAACTCACATCAGTTGTGGTAAACTGAAGCACAAACGTGTTCCCTTTATGTGCAAGAACCAATGAGGTTCATTCTCGTGTGTTACACAGCACTTTGAGCTTCCGCAAGAACAAGCCGGTTCGTTGATCTTTTATGTTCGCTAATTAATGTTTATATGTGAATAAGAGCCTAAATTAAATCTGTTCATCATATAAAGCGACCGAGTCTCTTTAGAAAGTCTGGACTAAACCACTCAATTCATAAAGATTAGTTTTTACGATCTACAAAGTGGTAGTCGCGTCTACGAAGGGACAGAAAGCTCTCAGATTTCATTAAGATCTTCATTTGTGTTCCGAAGATGAAGGAAAGTCTTACGGGTTTGGAATGACATGAGGGTGAGTAATTAAAGGATTAGTTCACTTTCATATAAAATTTTCCTGATAATTTACTCACCCCCATGTCATCCAAGATGTTCATGTCTTTCTTTCTTCAGTCGAAAAGAAATTAAGGTTTTTGATGAAAACATTCCAGGATTATTCTCCTTATAATGGACTTCAATGGCCTCCAAACGGTTGAAGGTCAAAATTATAGTTTCAGTGCAGCTTCAAAGGGCTTTAAACGATACCAGACGAGGAATAAGGGTCTAATCTAGCGAAACGATCGGCCATTTTCGAAAAAAATGTAAATGTATATGCTTTATATAAACAAATGATCGCCTTCCAAGTGTTTCCGCCAAAACCGTACTTTCGTATTCTTCAAAAAGTTTGCGCTGTATGTCCTACGCCTTCCCTATTCTACTTACGAAATGAACGCAGCGCCAGTTACATTTTGTCCGTAAGTAGAATAGGGAAGGCGTAGGACATACAGTGTAAGCTTTTTGAAGAATACGAAAGTACGGTTTTGGCGGAAACACTTGGAAGGCGATCATTTGTTTATATAAAGCATATACATTTAAATTTTTTTCGAAAATGACCGAACGTTTCGCTAGATAAGACCCTTATTCCTCGTCTGGTATCGTTTAAAGCCCTTTGAAGCTGCACTGAAACTATAATTTTGACCTTCAACCGTTTGGAGGCCATTGAAGTCCATTATAAGGAGAATAATCCTGGAATGTTTTCATCAAAAACCTTAATTTCTTTTCGACTGAAGAAAGAAAGACATGAACATCTTGGATGACATGGGGGTGAGTAAATTATCAGGAAAATTTTATATGAAAGTAAACTAATCCTTTAATTACAGCATTTTCATTTTTGGGTGAACTAACCCTTTAACATACCATTTTCCCTCCCATCTCACTTCTTAAAACACAATGTCCCTTTAAGTGCTTCGTAATTTCACTGCATGATGGAAAAATTAATAAATATCAATGTTCGCATACACTTGAAAAACATTGCGTTCCCCCGAGAATCTGCGTTCGCTAGCAAAAGCATTGAAGCATACTGTTTACGAATATAATTTTTCTATTTTTTCCCTTAGGTAATCTGTTCCCTTTGGGTTGCGTTTTTTCCCCTTCTACTGTGATGTATCATATTTGTATGATTTATATATTCAAATGAAATTTACCAGGTGCTTCTGCATCTCCGCTGCTGAGGAATCCGAGGGCTCCAACACGGTAGTTGAATGTCACCACGATGACATTTCCTCTGTCTGCAATCTCCTGTCCGTCATACAGGTAGTTGCTCAAAAAGTTTGCGCCCTGACCACCACCCATCAGGAAGGCACCACCATAGATGAACACCATAACAGGCAAATTGGTAGACACTGCAAAAAAGGAGGTTTCAAACCAGACAGGATAAATTAATACATATGACTACTTATGTCTTAAAGGGCTAGTTCATCAAAAAGTAAAAAAATTCTGTCAAATCAACATTGGACCACACTGACTTTCCTTGTATGGACAAAAATGTAAATGGTGACAGCATTTTCTTTTCTCTCTTTTTTGGGTAAATGATCCCTTTAGCATACTTATTTTTCTTGTGAATTAGAACAGGCTTGCATTACCAGAACTTCCCTGAGGGACCCAGATGTTCAGGTAGAGACAGTCCTCACTTCCCAAGACATCATTACCAAGAATATTGAGCTGCATACACCTCGGTCCGTAGTCATTGGCTTTCAGAACACCTGTGCAGGTAGAGTCAGCAAGAGTACGCTGTCAATGCACTCACTTATTTTAGACCCTAGCTAAGCCTAATAATCAGTGCCTAAAAAGCTTGCACGACAGACAGTTACACATACGCACCATCCCAGCCTGGGTGAGCAACCGGCTTCGCCAATCTGCCAGGTGGAGCAGCAAAAGGAATTCCCAGGAACACGTCCACCCAGCGGAAAAGGCCTACACTATGACTCTTTCCCTGTACCATCCCTCCCTCGGTGGACACAGCTCCCAACTGCAACATGTTCACAATTACATTTTGGTCGAAATTGCAGCATAGCATAGTATTTTAAGCATTTTAGCCTCTTCCTGCCACATTGCATGTAATTCTTTTTGCTGGAAAACCATAAAATACAAAATACTTTTCTGCAGTATCAGGTTTTGAATTTTACTTAAATAACCAAGTTAAAATAATTATAATAGCATTATAGCATAATATAATAACATTATTATGATTAACACTTCATTATGTTTATGTACGTTAGTTTAACATTATAACGTAAGTTATAATATTGCTAAAGAAGAAATAATCAAGTCTATTAATTAAAATCTATTTCAACTTTAATATGTTGCCCCTAAAGGGACATGATAATGGGAAAAAAATATATAAAATGGAAGGAAAAATTATATTTCATTGCTTTTGTATTCTGTCTGGGAAACGTACAAGTTTTGTAAGTGAACGCAAAAGTTTTGCAAGCAAAAAGTTCCTCAGATGAACCCAGAATCTGAATTATATTTGAAATATATTTTTTCCCCATTATCACATCTCCTTAGGAGATTATTAAACTAAACTAATATATAAACATAATAAACTGTTAAGTATAACATGTTAAGCATATAATATAATAATGCAATAAAAATAAAATAGATATTATAAATATAGGAAATAAATTACGTAAAGGCAGAATGAATTGGAAAAAATAATAAAAATAAAAAAAACACCTGGTGAAATGGCAGCCTCCATTTTTTGGCAGCTTTTGTACCATTTTTTAAGTTAAAAATATGCAAAATACTTTTCAGTGACTACACCGATTCAAATTTTAATGTCTGCATAGGATAAAAAAGTCTGATTTTTCATATTTTTAATTGGGATGGATATGAACTCTTTAAATCCCCAAAGTCTTGCATAATTGACTGTAAACCTGATAAATACAAAAGCTTTCATTGAATTCAAATTAAAACTTACAGAAGCTGCATTTGCTGTCCCTAGGATGAGGGCAACAGAGATGAAAACTCTCAACATCGCCATCATCATCCGATAGTGGCTGCAAGTGTGGCATTGAAGGGAGTTCTGTCCGCTTTTATAAACAGGACAAATCATATCTCTTTTTCAAGGTGTGCCAAAGCCATATCTTACCCCAAAAGTACACAGTCCCTGTAGTAAACGGACAACATGTGTGCAGTTGTGTTAAACTCTCATGGAAAATTTGTGTGGTGTTCATTAGAGCTTTGTGTAATCTTAACGACAGAAACACATTTTTTTTTCCATTAAAAACATGTGAGCTTTTGTCACAAGGACTTTTGTCAACCAAAGCAATAAACAAATCAATTTACCATCTGCTGAAATTTGTAAATACAATAGGGCTAGTTGTCACATTTATTTTCTCTATTGAACATTTCTCAGGGTTGGTTTTTTTTTTTTTAATTTATTTTCTGTATAAACACATTATATTTAATATACTTTAAGCTGAATCTTTTTCTTGGCTTTTTTGCCACAACAAATGTATCTTAAAGAACACAGTTACAGCAGCTAAAGGAAAACTAATGTTAAAAAGTCAAGGGTCAAGAGCCTGAATAAAGCAAACACCGATCGCCATCATGGTAACGTCAAACAAAACAATAACTCATCAACATCTAAACCTCTGTTACATTTTATTATAAAAATGTATTTTATTTTATTTATAAGAACTGCTATAGATGAATGACAGAAATAAAGTCAATCTGGTTAGTAATAAGTGAAGCTGGTAATGCTGTTTGTGGAGCTGTTTAATCAAATCTTGAAAGATTTAATATCTTCTTTTAACTTCAGGTGATTTCATCTTTTTTCTGTTCTTGTTTCTCTTTCCTTCAGTGATTCTGCTTGTTAACAGCAGGTGTTCATCAGTGTCTGAATTCACTCATTTGTTTTCATTCACTCTGTCAAGTGGACTATATTAGTAAACTAATGTAGAGAATAGTGAATAAGGATATAATACCCTTATAATATAATAATATTTATATATATATAATATTTATAATAATTTGGAACGCAGCCTTGGAGTGTCAACTTTGAGCGCTGTTAATTCACAGTATATTGCAGTGGGCTACTTTCTCGAAAACGAAAAATATTACCCAGAATGCATTGTGTTCAATGGTATATTACTGTTTTAATAAGAAACAGTGTGTTACTGTCAAAATTTGTCCGTGTTTTTACATCAATTTTTTACAGTGTATGCATAGAAGTATCCAAAAATACAACTAACAATTGTGTGACTTTATTTTGATACGGTTAGTGAACTTTTAGTTAGTCATAATATCTCTCTTATTACTGTACGTCAGATTCTTTTTTAAAGAATTTGCTCAGTCAGTTAATTTGACAAAACCATTTATTATCCAAATGAAAAAAACATGTCAAACTAATTTCTATCAGTGTACAAAGTAGTTTTTTACATTAACATTTACACATCAAATCCTTTGCAAGTTCCAAAGATGAAACTAAAGGGGAATTACATGTAATCTGCAATCTCAGTTTCCATTTCATTCTCGCTCCCATCAGAAGGCTTGTAATCTTCATCATCATCATCATCTTCGTCTTCCTCCTCTCCGCTGTCAACAGTTTTGGGTCTAGTTCTTACAGGCTTTTGGGTGGATGAAGCTACAACAAAAATAAAGCCATTTCTATATTATTTTGCTATAATTATATTTAATAATTAACAATGCATCGTTTGTTTGTGTTGTACCTGGGCGGCTAGCTCGGACATATTGCTGGATCATTCCAGAAATTATATTCCTGAGCTCGTCTGCCGTGTGGGGCACACACCAGCCATCTCTCTCATCACACACTTCCTCTTTTCCATCATTCTTATGGATGATATTCTTTATTCTTAAAAGAAGAAAAAAAAGTCTCACGAGGAGTTGGATGGGTCTTTGATGAATGATTGAAAAGAATGATATTAAAGCTCCAACCTCATCTAATGGGAAAACATAACTATGTTACAAGGTGGTGATTTCGTGTCAGTTTTCTTTTAGTATCATTGAGATACTATGATGTTTATATATATCATATATTATATATTTATATATTATATATTCATCCAAAAATGTGTTTTTGTCTTACCCTGTTTCCCATTATAAGTGTTTATATTACAGACCTGTCGAGATGGATTTCACGGGAAATTGCGTACATAATTCACTCGCCCATGCGTGTCTCGTCATATCGCTAAACAGAGAAAAGTTGCTCCAGCTACTTTAATGCGTGTCTCATGTTGGAGTGGCATAGGTTAGTTGTCACAAAAAGTGAGAAAGGTTGACATGGAGCAGCTAAGGGCACGTTTACACGACAACAATGTAAACGTTGGAGTCTACTGGCAAAAAGAGAACGCGACAGATTGTAATAAAACAAGAATCAACATTAGCTTGGCTTTTCAGAGATGGCGAGAACTGAGGGATTTGAAATGTTGTAAAAGCGAAGCGGAGATGGTGTTTTTATTACTCTACAGGTGAGTAAGGTATTTTATTGAACAGATAAATTGTCATATGTAGCTCTCTGACAGAGTTCATTGCAAAGCATTATCTATCGTGAAGGGTCATATTCATCCGCACAGTCATAGTTTTTATTAATTATTATTTCCATTTTAGTTTTAGTTATTTTAGTACATCAACTTAACCTAAATGAAAATGAAAAAATGTTGCTAAAATAAGTTTTTTACATTTTAATTTATTTCAGTTAAAAATTTCAAGTGACAAAGGTTTTAATGGTTTTAGTTTTAATTAACTATAATAACCCTGTCTCATATGAATTTGTATGATGTGAATCGTATAAAAACTTATGACTTTTAGAAAAAAGTAAACATGAAGGTTCACCGCTAAACATACCATCACTGGACATTAGCAGATCAAACGAAAACGAATTTCCAAATGAGATTGTACGAATTAGCCACCCATTCGCAAAAATGTAATATAGTTACGAATTGCAATGAGATTGTGTTGAAAGTTCTTACTTTTCTACATCTAGATCACACAGCTGGTAGAACATCTGCCGGTATGGAGGAAGCATTCCATCCCGGAAGATGTAGACAGACTCCTTGAGAGAAAATTCCAAAAAACTGGTTTAAAACCCTTTCTCAACATAAGTTGCTGGTCAAGGCAAAATCCACTGTGATATAACACTTAAATGAAAAATTAAATAACTGAAAATACCTTTAGTATGTACTTAGCAGTGGCAGGTTTGGGTCCTGAAGATGAAGAACTCTCTTGGGTGATGTCAGTCACGCTAGCAGGTTGAGGAACTAAAGAAGTGAACGAAACAACCATCCACTACCATGAAAATCTTTGATCATTTGCAGTTAAAGCGTTTAATATACTACAATACCATTCAAAAGCTGGGGTCAGTACATGTTTTTTTTTTTTTTTTTGAAAGAAATTAATACTTTTATTCATCAAGGATGCATTAAATTGATCAAAAGTGCCAGTAAAGACATTTATAATATTACAAAAGATTTCTATTTTAAATAAATTCTGTTCTTTTGAACCTTTTATTTATCAAATAATCCTGAAAAAATAATCACAATTTCCACAAAAATATTAATCAACACAACTGCTTTCAAAATTGATAGTAATAAGAAATGTTTCTTGAGTGGCAAATCAGCATATTCAAATAATTTCTGAAGGATCATGTGACAATGAATACTGGAGTAATGATGCTGAAAATTCAGCTTTGCCCTCAAAAATCTAAATTATATTTTAAAACATATTCAAATAGAAAAGTTATTTTAAATTGTAAAATTATTTCACAATATTTTATAGTGTTTTACTGTATTTTTGATCAAATAAATGCAGCCTTCGTGAGCTTAAGAGATTTCTTTTCAAAAACATTATAAAAATTTTAGAAGACAATCTCTGTAAGTTTTAGAACCCAAAACCTACTGCATTCTAAAGGTCAGAGAGGGGGTGGAAAATGCTAATAATTATTATTTAACGATCACCTTACGGGAACACTGTGTGCCAGAACATTTGCGTCAGTGTTGTTGTACCTGCCCTGTTGATCGTGGTTGGCCTGCTGTAATGATAAGCACTTCTCTTGGATTTCACTGGCATGTCATTGACACCAAATCCTGAAATTCATAAAATCACAGAAATGATGTGTATTGTCATTTATACTCGCATATGGTGTCAAAAAAAAGATATTGCGCTCTTATGGACAGTTTTGTATAGCAGTCTGAGCATGTTTATGTCAAGGAATAACTCATATTTGGGATCGTTATGAATGTGTTTAAGTTGATCGCTCACCATGTTTCATTCCGTAGCGGATCCTGAAGTCTAGAACCTGGTAGATTTTTGCTTCAGGTGTTTTTCGAGGATCATATCCAAACCTGACCCACAAACTCCTCCACGGCCCTGTTAACTACACATAAAAACTACTTTCAAGTGAGGATGAGAGATATACTGTATAGATCTGGGAATCAAAATGTAATTTAATCCTAAAATTATATATTTTTTGATTTTTAAAAACCATTTTTCACTAATTCTTAGTCACTAATCAAAAAATAAAAAAACAAAAAACAAATCATTGACTATGTGACCTCAAATCTAACCAGGGGACATTATTTTTTGCACAAATTTTATGCCAACCATGGAATTTATGGTTACTTATGAATGGCCTTCAATGGAGTTGGATGCTTTTTGGTAACATAAAAGTACAGTTACAGTATCTGCCAGCAGGAGCTAACTGGGCCATGCTAACCAACCAAACCTTGACCTATAGTTCAGACAAACAGGTATTTCCCACCCCAATCTCACACTACGTTTTTAACCAATTTTGCTAAAACAGGCCACACTAACAAACAGAAAAGTTGATAGTACCACTTAGTGTTTGCACTGTGCACCACTAATGGCTTTCTGTGCAATAAGCTGGGTTTGGAGACAGTACACTTAAAAGAATACCACATCATACAAACCCGATTCCAAAAAAGTTGGGACACTGTACAAATTGTGAATAAAAAAGGAATGCAATGATGTGGAATTCAAATTTCAATATTTTATTCAGAATACAACATAGATGACATATCAAATGTTTAAACTGAGAAAATGTATCATTTTAAGGGAAAAATAAGTTGATTTTAAATTTCATGGCATCAACACATCTCAAAAAAGTTGGGACAAGGTCATGTTTACCACTGTGTGGCATCCCCTCTTCTTTTTATAACAGTCTGCAAACGTCTGGGGACTGAGGAGACAAGTTGCTCAAGTTTAGGAATAGGACTGTTGTCCCATTCTTGTCTAATACAGGCTTCTAGTTGCTCAACTGTCTTAGGTCTTCTTTGTCGCATCTTCCTCTTTATGATGCGGCAAATGTTTTCTATGGGTGAAAGATCTGGACTGCAGGCTGGCCATTTCAGTACCCGGATCCTTCTACGCAGCCATGATGTTGTAATTGATGCAGTATGTGGTCTGGCATTGTCATGTTGGAAAATGCAAGGTCTTCCCTGAAAGAGACGAGGTCTGGATGGGAGCATATGTTGTTCTAGAACTTGGATATACCTTTCAGCATTGATGGTGCCTTTCCAGATGTGTAAGCTGCCCATGCCACACGCACTAATGCAACCCCATACCATCAGAGATGCAGGCTTCTGAACTGAGCGCTGATAACAACTTGGGTTGTCCTTGTCCTCTTTAGTCCGGATGACATGGCGTCCCAGTTTTCCAAAAAGTACTTCAAATTTTGATTCGTCTGACCACAGAACAGTTTCCACTTTGCCACAGTCCATTTTAAATGAGCCTTGGCCCAGAGAAAATGCCTGCGCTTCTGGATCATGTTTAGATATGGCTTCTTTTTTGACATACAGAGTTTTAGCCGACAACGGCGAATGGCACGGTGGATTGTGTTCACCGACAATGTTTTCTGGAAGTATTCCTGAGCCCATGTTGTGATTTCCATTACAGTAGCATTCCTGTATGTGATGCAGTGCTGTCTAAGGGCCCAAAGATCACGGGCATCCAGTATGGTTTTCCGGCCTTGACCCTTACACGCACAGAGATTGTTCCAGATTCTCTGAATCTTTGGATGATATTATGCACTGTAGATGATGATAACTTCAAACTCTTTGCAATTTTTCTCTGAGAAACTCCTTTCTGATATTTCTCCACTATTTTTCGCCACAGCATTGGGGGAATTGGTGATCCTCTGCCCATCTTGACTTCTGAGAGACACTGCCACTCTGACAGGCTCTTTTTATACCCAATCATGTTGCCAATTGACCTAATAAGTTGAAAATTGGTCCTCCAGCTGTTCCTTATATGTACATTTAACGTTCCCGGCCTCTTATTGCTACCCGTCCCAACTTTTTTGGAATGTGTAGCTCTCATGAAATCCAAAATGAGGCAATATTTGGCATGACATTTCAAAATGTCTCACTTTCAACATTTGATATGTTATCTATATTCTATTGTGAATAAAATATAAGTTTATGAGATTTGTAAATTATTGCATTCCTTTTTTATTCACAATTTGTACAGTGTCGCAGCTTTTTTGGAATCGGGTTTGTATTTAAGTTAAACAAAGAGTATTCTCTGTTAATCTACTCACCATGTAGTACGCCAAATATGGGAGGAGGTGCTTCATTTTCTCAGGGTGAACATTGATGTTGGCCTTCACGGCATTGCGAGACCATATGGGCCTTTTCTCGAAAAGCTGTGGAGGCGGAATCAAATTAACCAACATATCCAAATAAAATAGCATTGGAGAACAGGTGGGATTATGATAAGATAAGGACATTTTCCCATTATATTAAGCCAGAATTGTTGTCCAATAGTTGACTTTCACAGCTTAAACACAAATTTATAGTTTTACCCTGGTTGTCGAACAGCCACTCACATGAAGCCTTGAGAATTACGTAAACAAGTCTTCCTGCACTCTCAAAACACATATATACACTCCCATTCAAAAGTTTGGGGTCAGAAAGATTTTTTTAATGTTTTTGAAACAATCTTATGCTCACCAAGACTGCATTTCTTTGATCAGAAACACATTAAAATCAGTAATATTGTGAGATATTACAATTTAAGCTGTTTTCTATTTTAAAATGTCATTTATTCCTATGCATTTATAGAAATTTTGTAACATTATAATGTACTGACCTCTAAACTTTTGAACGGTAATGAATATCTGATTTTTTTTCTCAAAAATATATTATATTGTTTTTATTCTTATAATCAATTAGTACAAAAAAGTAAATGTTTTTGTACGGTGCTGTCATTTTTTTCCCATGTGATTTTAGTTTATCCCCTCATAAAATACTTGTACTTTTTGATTTCAAAACAAATGTTGTGATCATCTTGGAGATGGTTGATTTAACACATTGAAAACATGTAGAACCATTTTACCAACCTGTCTGAGTTGCTGCTCTACCTTTACGTCGTTAGGATGGACACAGAACTTTTTCCAGCTGGTCACTGCAGCTTCTAGAGGTCCTGATGGGATGGTCTTGTCATCAAAGTTGACAAAAATGGCATTGTTTGGCCGGCGAGCCCGATTCGGGGCAATAAGATGATCTTTAAGGAGAACAGACTGCATTGCAGTCTCCCTGCTATTTATTGGGAAGCCGACAAATTATGCAATGAACAAACCAAACCACCAAAAACACACATGCAGCTGAACTCAGAGCAGTTTGGATCATTTGCAGTTGCAACCGGTCAACTCATTTGGGTATTCAGGTCCTACTCCAGCTTACCTGTGCAATACATCTGGACGATAGAAATAATCCACAGCCGTGTCCAGACGAGAGAAAATAGGAGGAGGAAGGAAAAGAGGCACAGGACTGTCATAGAATTCCTTCTTCTCGGGTTTGCGCAAAATAATCTTGTCGTACAAAGACACCTGCTTGCCATCTGGATCGTTGTGAGTTGCCAGGTACTGGAAGTCAGCCATTCCTGAAGAATCAAGGATAAGAATGTGTGGTTATTATATAAGGCATAGTTCACCCAAAATGACCCATGTCATTCCAACCCTGAATGACTTTCTTTCTTCTGTGAAGCACAAAATATGTTTTTAAAAGTACAGTGTTGTTTGGACCCTAGCATTCTTCAAAATATCAAGTAAATTATTAAAAAAAAAAAAAAAACTAGTAAGTGAATGTTGACTTTTCTTTTATACCTTGAAATTTATATGTGGTTCCTATAAGTCCCACTATCTCCATGCTGATTTGGGTCTCTGAACTGTTTCCTTTGCGGGTTCTGCGGCGTACTCTGAGCAGCAGGTTTGTGGAGGAGTAGCGGTTCCCATAAGCGGGATGACAGAAAGGATCTTTCGGCCGAAAGCGGAGTTCAAGTCTTTTAGAAGAATCTCCATATGTCTGTCCAGAAAAATCGCATATTAAAATACAAACTACTATAACACTCAATATACACACATATTATCACTGTAACACTTAGTATAATATACACACATATTACTTAGTAATTATTAAATAAAAAGAACTAATCATTTCAAACTTTTATCACCACTTTTCCTTATTCTTTATACATTACATTTTTAGTTGACATGGTGAAACAAGTAAGGGAAGACACCCCCTAAAAAGCAATGTGCATTTAATAACAAATTGTAAGATAATAAATCAGCCATTTAAGCCATGTAAAAGATTAATGTAAGTCACAAAGACTGCTTTACAAATCACTATCTCTCTGTAATACAGCAACAACAATTCAGATTCAGTCTAAATGAACAAAGTCTACAAGCATGTATCTTTTTCATTTAAAGCACCAACGCAATCTGTTCACCTTGGATACTCCCTCTTCACCGCCAATGCTCTCCAGCATTCTGTCCACATTTTTGACGACTCCCGGGTATTCAACACACACTAGATTAGTGTCAGACAGGACAAGTGTTGCTGTATTGCCTGACACAACAGCTGTATCTTTGCTTTCTCCTTCTGTGCGTGGACACGCCGGATTGTTTGTAATTATCTGATCCATTTTCATGCGATTTTTGTTCGACGCTTATGCATAACAAAAATCCATCTTTTTAATGGTGTATTTCTATTACATAGTGCCTTGATAAACAGCATGTACAGGAACGTGTCCGCTTGTGAAAATCATCCGGGTGGAACGGCAGGTCAGGAGAAGAAACGTTCGTTCCGGGTATCAGTACGCAATATGGCGCATGCCCAGTAACAGATAGCAAGCATGGAGGACGTGAGCCGCTGAAGATTTTTTACAATAAAATCACCCTGGACCTCCAAATAAAGTAAGATTATGAAATTGCCAAAGATGTAAACTTATAGTAATGTTGTAAAAAGCAATGTTATTTCTAATAAACCGACCAGCATGTGTTAATGGACATTGTTGGACAGGACCCTCTCAATGGCCACTCGAAAAAAAAAACCAATTCAAAAATTTGTAGAAAATCAAAGAGCCATTTGTTTCGAGGAGCTGGAAATTAAATATTTGTGAATCGCAATGACTACTGAAAATAAAGCAGCATATAAAAGTATGGGAAAGAATTATTCTGATGCAATGAGAACAGAAATGCTGTAAACATCACTGTGTGCAGTTGTCACATAGACGTTTGTTAGTTTTTGATTATTACCCATTGAGACACATGAGTGTATTACATTTAATTGAATTTGGACTTAATGACCACCCTCAACTGTCAAACTGAATGTAAGAACGTCAGAAAGATTTTAGCTTACATGACAGTATACTTCTAATTAACTGCACTAATGTGTTATTGTAAATTATAATATTAATATCATAAAACTATTACACAGAAAAAGATGATGCACAGATCGAGAATTAGCATGAGTATGCAATGAGTATACCTCTGAGTATACTTCAAATGAGATATTATTATATAATATATAATAATATATATAATAACATTAATTTATATATATCTTTTCCCTCTAAACAGAGAAAGATGATGCGCAGATCGAGAATTAGTGTCCGGCCCAATGTGAAGCCCACAGGCCGAACTCTGACAGCTTCTCGAGATAATGTTCAGCCTCCCCAGGGTCCTGCTGACTCTGCTCCATCTGAGGGGTCAGAGGTCATGGCTGAGAAGTTGAAGACTGACCCACCTATAGCAGCATTGGAGCGGACTAATGAGGAAGCCTCTCAGAGCAGCAGCTCTAGTAACCAGTTGGAGGCCATTAGCCATGGAGAGTGAGTCTGAACCTTCAGTCTAATAAATATCTTATTACATTTATTAAAGAATTTTGTAAATTTGAATTTTTTAAAACTTAAAGAATCAATTAATTGGAGTAAAGACTTAAGGTTCAAATATTCCATTAAGTTGTCAATTAATATTAGGTCATAATAATGGCATGTCTAATAATTACTAATTAGAGACGATGAATTTTAGTTGTAGCAATTATCATAGAATACTGCTAAAGCTGCTTTAAGAATTTTGATGTTCCACAGAATTTTCTTTTTGTTAGGTTACTACTAGTAAGTGTTATTGTTAGGTTATTACTTTATGCAATAGAGAGTTCCTGTTTTATCACTGATTCTTTGCTTCACAACAGGGATGCAGCATCTAAAAATTCTGATGCCCAGGATTCAAAAAGCACCTCTGTGACTTCTGGTCCTCAGAGGAGGAAACGCTTCACAGCTCTGCCCAACTTAGCCAAACCACGAGCTTCCCCAGCCTCCTCTAGGACTCCTAAATCCCCATCCAAGTCCCCTGTAAAACAAATAACACCCAGTGACCCTGAAACATCAACCCCCACTGCAGAGTCTTCCCTTCAGATACCTGAGCCTGTCCACAACCCCAGGGTTCCTGGAAGACGGAGACCTTCTGGAGGGGGCAGACAGGCTAAAGTACAGCCCATCCCTGCAGCCCCACTGCAGAATGACCGAAAGACGGATACTCAAGTGGATCGGGAATTGGAAGACACTGTTGTACCATTGACCGCCCAGCAAGGAGAGTCCCAACATCCCCTTAGAACTTCCAAACCTGATGCTGTTTTGGTTCATGAAAACCCTCCAGAGTGTCCGGTTCCTTCTAATGTGGAAGACATTGTAGTACAACAGGAGAGTGATTCTGGGCCACCTCCAGGGCAAAGCCAAACTGATCTGTTAAGAGAAAGAATTAAAAAACTTCAGTCGCCATTGAAAATTCTCAAATCTTTGAAAACTCTGAACGACCCAGCAGACATGGTGAAGTTAGCTCAGGCACGGAAACTTCGGGAGCTTCTTAAAAAAGAAATGAACAAAGACAAGGTGTGTATGTGCTTTACATTAGTTTGTTTTTTGTTGTGTACAAAGAACAAAGGTGGTTCTCAAAGTCTCTTATTATGCTTACCAAGGCTGCATTTATTTAAACAAATATACAGTAAAAGCAGTGATATTGTGAAATATTATTACAATTGAAAATAACTGCTTTGTATTTTAATATATTTTTAAAATGTAATTTATTCCTGTAATGTCAAAGCTGAATTTTCAGCATCATTACTCCAGTCTTCAAGTGTCACATGATCATTCAGAAATCATTTTAATATGCTGATTTGCTGCTCAAGAAACAGTGTTGAAAACTTGAAATGTTGTGCTGCTTAGTATTTTTGTGATTAAATTTTCTTTCATGATTCTTTGATAAAATGATTATTTGAAATAGAAATCTTTTGTAAAAATATAAAGTCTTGATTGTAACTTTTGATCAATTTAATGCATCTTTGCTGGATAGAAGTATTCATTACTTTTTTTTTCAAATCTTACTGACTCCAAAGTATTCAAATCAAGTATTCAAATCTTACTGACTCCAAACCTTTGAATGGTAATGGATATTTTCATAAAATATGTAAAATCCCATATAAGAAGTTGAACTCTTATTCGTAATTTCAATTTGCATATGGTTCTCTTCTCAACTTTGGAAATGGTTTCTGTAGCTCAAATTGCTTCCAGTCACTTTTATACATATTTCTGAACTGGTTTGACCATTTCGAAGAAAGAAGTTAACCTGTTGCCCATGGTCTTTAGGAAACTTTACTGACCAATTAAAGTTTCAATTTCACAATTTAATCAGTGCCGTTTCATCCTGGCATATGTTGGGACTGTCACTTTATGTGGAATTCCTAAGAGAATTATTTCAATGCTTTTTAATATGCTCCTCTCCATCGACACTTGAATCTAGGAAGACAAGAAGAAACCCAAGATGGGAATCAAAGAACGCAAGACGCCTAAAGATCACACCAAAATGACCATGAGAGAGCTGATCTATTACCTGCCTGTTTCCAACCCGATGAAGTACGTGCCGCTCTTAATTCCTGTGTGTGTGTTTTGGAAGTCCATGTGAACGGAAGTGTTGATATTGGATTTGTGATGCATGTAACGGGGTGTGCAGCAATTATGACAAACCTCTGTTTTCTAGTTTTCAATGCCTTGGTTTTCTTTACAGGTCTTTCACAGAAGAAGAGCAGAAAGCATCAGATACAGAATTAGATGACTCTCCTACACCAACGTAAGCCTTGTATTAGTATTATTATTATAGATAAAGTTCCCCTATTATGCTATTTTAAAGGCTCCTAATTTTGTTTTGGATGTCTCCTACAGTAGGTTTACATGTAGGTTCATGCAGGATGTAAGACTGGAATTACTGACGACTCGTTTCAACTTTGCAGACTTAAACACTTTATTAAAAATACTGTATAAGGTTTAAACACTCATCAGAACTTCTTGTTTCTCTTCAGTTCTTCTAAGACCCCAGCTGCTCCATCAGTTCAGGAGACAGTACTAGAAGATGTTGGTCATGAGGAAGATGAGGAGCGAGTGGAAGAAACTCAGCCTTTAGAGGAAGAACCTCTGCTAGTGCCCAGGGTGAAGGTGGCGGAGGATGGCTCTCTGATTATAGACGAGGAGAGGTCAGTGACGTTCCTTTTTATCCTGAGCTGTTGCTCATAGAGAAATGTAGTCCAGAATTATTTTAGTAGAAGTGACGGTGAAGAGTATAATATTTCCAGTGTTAAAATGCTTTTTGTTCTGTTGTGTGGGTGTGTAGTTTAACAGTCCAGGTGTCAAGGGCAAACGGGCCCAATCCGGCAGAAGACAGAGATCCTATATTTGAACGTGGCTCCACCACCACTTACTCCAGCTTTAGGAAGGGCACCTACACCAAACCCTGGTCCAATGGAGGTCGGAAGTTAATCACAGTTCACCTCTTGATTTAAAGTGTGTTGTACAGTTCATTTATATAGGATTTTTATGACTTTTTCAGAGACTGAAATGTTTTACTTGGCCATCAGCATGGTGGGGACGGACTTCTCCATGATTGGTCAGCTGTTTCCACACAGAGGTCGATTGGAGATTAAGGTGGTCACAATATTGTGTTTTGCCCTTTTGTATGCATATCATAAAACACTTGTATGCTTGATATTTGATTGATTTCATTTGATTGTATGCTTGATTGTTGATTTCATACTATTGTCCAAAAGTTTGCGGTTCAAAAATTTAATATTA
This sequence comes from Ctenopharyngodon idella, assembly GCF_019924925.1. NCBI lineage: Eukaryota > Metazoa > Chordata > Actinopteri > Cypriniformes > Xenocyprididae > Ctenopharyngodon > Ctenopharyngodon idella. The sequence continues at coordinate 7,378,410 of NC_067240.1, read as the reverse complement.
AAAATACAAGCTCATCTTCAAAAGCCTCAATAACCATCCTCTTTGGTGTTCTCTTACTCCCTCAGAACAAGTTCAAGAAAGAGGAGAAAAATAACTCATGGAGAATAGATAAAGCTTTCAGTAAGTGACCTTTAGCAGTTCCTACCACCTTAGACCAGCATTTTAAAAGGCAAATGAAATTGATTCCTTATGGAATTAAGTATTAAGAAAGATGGTTGAAAATGAAGTAAACTGATGTACATTTTCAGAGGAGAAACGACGTCTAGATCTAGATTTCTTCAAAAAATTAATGGAGCAGGTCCTAAAAGACGAGGAAAGCAAGAAAAACAAAAACAAAGAGCTCATCAAGTTGGCTAAAGCACAGGGTAGAGTCCAAAGGAAAGTGAGAGGTCGGTTGCTTTTAACTTTCAATCTGTCTATCTGTTTAAGATTCACAGTTTTTTGGACAAATTCTCACGCACACTTGCACGTTTTTCTGATACAGCGGCTAAAAGAAAGGAAATGGACACTTCAGAGGATTCGGACAGTGATGTGGTTGCAGGAGAAAAGGAGAATGAGGACCTCTCAAATGATGGAGGAAGTGATACCACTTCAAAGAAACGCAGGGGAAGAGGGGTGAATACTCCACAGAGGAGAATCAATAGGATGAATGGAGAGGGTATGATTTAAGAAGGAACAATGGGAAATATTTTTCATTTTTGTTGTTCTGTAATAGTCTCAAATTTCTGAAGAATATCTTAAATTGGTTCAAAGCATATCTTTAGATTGAAATAACAGCCTATGAATAGTGAAACTTACTGCCTGTCTTTTGTAGATTGTTTTTCATATTATCATTATTATTATAGAATTTTTCATTTTATTGATTATTGAATTTTTTTTAAAACATTTGATGTATATTCATGGTTTGTAGCTGCAATAGATGAATCTGAGGACTGTGAAAATGCCACTTCTGATGGTCAGTCACAAGATGACAGGTAAGAATTAATCAAATTATATGATTGAATCCTTACAGATATCTTGCATCATTACATTTAAAGATGCGTTTAGTCATTTTTTACCAAGTAAAGGTGACGTGTACACTACCATTCAAAAGTTTAGGGTCATTCTAACATGCTGATTTTGTGCTCAAGAAACCTTTTTTTTATTATCAATTTTGAAAGAGTGAAAAGTTGTGCTGCTTAATATTTTAGTGGAAACTGATTTTCTTTCAGGATTCTTGATGAATAGAAATTATTAAAGAACAAATTTGAAATAAAACTCTTCTGTAACATTATAAATGTCTTTACTGTCACTGTGGATCAGTTTAAAGGATCCTTTCACAATGAAGTATTAATTTCTATAAAAAAAAATAAAAAATTACTGACTTTACTGTAATTTATTATGTTATGATGAGACCATTTGGGGGCTGAAAATGATTCTCATTCTAGCAGGTTAAAGGAATCTGACTCATCAGAGAACATAAACAAGAGTCCAGCTATTAAACCGGCTCAGCTCAAGGGTCGACCTCAGAGACCGATCCCGAATCTCAGCCGCAGATGGGGGAACAGGCGCCCGGAGCCTGGGCAGGAGAGTAAAATGGACAGGTCCCCCAAGGTAACATTTTCAGCTGTTTAATGTGAGATTCCACAAATTTTACGTGTGTATTACTGTACAGAATAGTCTATTTTATCTGACATAATTGTATAATTCACTCTTTTTAGGTGCCTTCAGATTTATTACAAGAGAAGGAGAAGAGGAGGTCTAAAGTTCTCCTTGAATTGGAAGATTTGGAGGAAGAACCTGATCTGAGTACTGTACATGAACAGATATTTAATAAACCAACCAGGTAAGCTTGAATATTTAGACGATTTCAATCATAACCTGGTTAGGGTTCTCAATGCAATTTGTATGTTGTTGTTGTTTTTTTCTTGTGTTATTTATATACTATTATAGTATTTATTTATATTTTGAATTAGCTTATTTAAATTTTTGCTTTAGTAATTTTTTAATGTGTGTTTTTCATTTTTATTAGTTTTTTTGCATTTCTATTTAGCTTGAAATTTCAGTTTAGTTTCAATAAATTTAGTACTTCAGCTTGAACTTTGCAATTAGGCAAGATTTCTTCAGCTTAATTGTTCATCTAATATTTATGTTATTTTATTGCAGCATTACTTTAATGAACGAAAATGATTTTGAATAGTTTTAGTTTTAATTAACAATAACAACACTGCAATGCGGATACAATTGTGAATAGATTCAGAATCATTTGATCATTATTATGATGGATGTAGAGCTGCACGTTTAATCGTTAAAACATCGCGATCTTGATGCAAACACCCACACAAACTTATTCCTGGTTTTCCTCACCAACTTTAGATACATTGCCAAATCAGCTTGTTTAACCGCACATACCCCATTCAAGCCAGCAACTCAAATTTTTTTTAAAAATTATCAAGATCTCGGCAGGTGCTCATAAGGTACTCAGCAATGAAACAAGTGAAGTCTTTATGAGTCAGTGAATCATTCATTCAGACTGATTTAAAAAAAAATTCTAATTAATTAAATATTTTTTAATAGACTGCAGCAATTAACATTTTGTCAGAACCTCTAGTGAATTACATGCTATTTTGTATCTCTATTTTAAACAAAAAATCGTGCAGCTCTAGATGGATGTGTGAATCAACTTATTTTATTTTTGATGATCATTATTTTTTTAGGCATTGTTCTGTGGTCTTGTTTTCAGTTTAAGTAGTCATGCTAATTATTATTTCTCTTTTATTTAGGTCAGGAAGGATCCCTAAGCTCTCTCAGCATGTGATGCAGGCAGCGGCAGAGGAAGAGGAAGAGGAAGATGAGGAAGAGCTCTCTGAACCTCCTGTGTCTTCCAAAATTTGTAATCAGGGCATCAAGGCACCCGCCCGGAGGGATAAATTAAAACCAGGCCCCACATTGAAACAGGGCATGCAAAGGAGGGGGAAATCTAGATTGGTGACCTTACTGGCCTCTGGAACTGAAGATGATGAGGAGGAGGATGAGGACGTAGAAGATTGTGTCCTGAGCCAGGTGGACTTTCCTTCAAACTCTGAAGAGGAAAACCAGGCATTTGTGCCAATGAGTCTACGACCTCTACTGCCTGTTAATTCAGAGGTGGTAGAAACCATGGAAGAGGTGTGTTTATGTATTATCATACCATAAAGGACCTTAGTGGAACCCCCTTCATCACATATTATTGCCATCAGTGTGGCTTGCTCTGTTCATAAACTCCCCTGCTTGAGTCTGATGTTTTTCTTTTTTTTCTGCATAAATTATGTTGTTATGGTTAGTTTTCATAAAATAAGACCAGAAACATATTTTACGCCAGGGGTGTCTGGCAACCCCCAAGGTGCCACAGTATTCTTGGAAAAATTACAGAATTTTATATTACTACAATTTTTATTTTGCTAAAAAGTACACATATAAAATAACACAATATGGAAGTGCTTACATTCATGCACTTGCTTAGAATATGTTTCTGACCAAAATTATGTTCAGTTTTGTTTCACCATTTTGTTCATATTCATTTCTGCATGTCATATCAAAAACTCATAACCTTCCTACCTTTCATTGTCTTTCCCCTTTTTTTTCTGTCACTCATTCACATTGGCTCCCAGCTGGACATTTCTGTGAATGTGCCTGATATCCTGGGCACATCCCAGAATGTTTTTTCCCCCGAGATGTCATGTGAGCAGGCGGCATTGCCCGCTGGCCCTGTCTCTTATGAACACCAGTTGGACCTGCTTGCTGTAAGTCTCCCCAGCGTCATCTATGTCCCTTGTCAGATCTGTTTACTGTTGTGGTGTCCATCATAAACACAGTTCATTTGTTGTCAGCTGAATCTAGTTTCTTTACTTTGGAATTGTTTTGGTTTTTGTAGCAGATGGTACTAATTTGTGTCTGATTTGTTTTTAAGGATGTCATTGAGTTTCTTGACCCAGACCACATGGAAGGTAAGGTGAAACTCTCTTAAGCTTTCCTACCACCAGCAAACATGGAGAAACAAATAATGTAACTGAATAAGCTACCACATGAGTTATTATCTAGATTAACCAAGCATTTATGTCTAGTAATCATATTTATTCAAAAAGGTCTCTTGTAAGCAATGAAAGTTTATTTCACAACATCGAATTATGTGGGCAAAAATGCACAGATACTGGCCTAGATTTCTGTTTAGATAAATTAATTAATTTATTTGATAAATTTGTCTATAATTTCAATTCACACAATTGTTCAAATAATAATAAAACAATTCTAACATCAAATTGGGGAAAAAAGCACAGATACAAGCCTTATTTTCTGTTTGGATGAAAAAAATATATTTGTTTCACGTAAATTTACAGTTGTTTATATAATACATATTGTTTATATAATAAAAATAATTATAAAATTAGTCAAAAAATAAACTGAAAACTATTTGGATAAAAAAAAATAATTTGGGATACATTTATTCATTTAGGATATATTTGTTTTATTACAATTTACATATTTGTTCAAATAATAATAATAAAAACAATAAAAAATCTTTAAATGTGTGATGTTTTAAAATTGTATAAATTATTTAAATGATAATATAATTAATATACTATACTATGATATTATAATATATTATACTGTATACTCTAATATATATATAGTATCATAAATGATATTATAAATGATATCATTATTTTTTCCAGTAGTTTTTGAATTTCTTAGTATTGATGCACCTCTTGATGGAAATAACATCACAACATTTATTTCCATCGAGAGGTGCATCATGTTTTGGTCAAGATCTTGTATTGACAATGCAAGAGGTGAGCACTCTGTAAAGTCTCCTCCAGCACATCCCAGAGACTTTCAATGAAATTAAGGTCTGGACTCATGTGCCAATTCATGTGTGAAAATGATTTTTCATGCTCTCTGAACCATTCTTTCACAATTTTAACCCTGGTGAATCTTGACATTATCAAACTGGAATATGGCCATGATGCGTCTTCCTACATGGTTGTTTAAGAAATGAAAAGCTACACACTCCATCAGTTAGGGTTAAAAGAATTGTTGCCAAACATATAACATGCTAGAAAAATAATAATCACTGTAATAATGATCCATTCATAGATTCTTAAGTATTTGCCTACTAAAATCCAAACTGTGACTTTTTTTTTGGGCCGGGCAGCGTATGATGTAATCAACTAAACTTTTAATGCAAGCCTTTTACCCAAAAGCTTTAGTATTCTGGTAATTCATCATTTATACATCTTTCTTTCAGTATGTAAGGAGATCAACAATGAAGCTGCCCAGACTCTTCTGACCATCGGGAACTCAGCTCAGATGACCCATACATCCGAAATATCCTGTACAGGTAAGAATAGCTTCATAATGCAACCCTCTTATTTACCTCAATCCAAATGGGCACTCAAATTTGAAATCTTCATCAGAAGATTGATTGAATTAAATCTTTTTCAGGTGAAAATGATATTGTTGGACAGTCAAGCATTGTACATGAAGAGGTCGTCCATGAGGAAGTTATCACAGAAACAGCCATCATGTCCTGTCCTTCTGTAAGTTGCGAGACGGAGACGAAAGATGATATTGAACTTTCAAGCTGTGAAACGCATATTCCAGAACTTTCTGCTGAAGAAACCCCTACCTCATATGAGGAGCCAATCAAATCACAGACAACTGATGCTCATCTTGGACCCATTCAACATGAGACACAGGATTTGGCTTGTTCCACTAGTGTTCCACCACCTAAAAGAGGCCGTTTCTCTAAGCCCAAACCCAATATTGGTCAAGGTCTGAGAACCAGACAAGCTCCGCAGCAGCAAATCTGTCCAGAACTTGTTACAGATTCTGTGGAGACCTCTAAGGTTCCATCTGTCAGAGAAAAGGATAAAAATGCAACACAACCCATGGAAGAAGATTCAGTTCCTGTGGATCACCGGTCAGTCTCTTCTACTTACCCTGAGGTACTACAGCCGCAAAAATCATCTGAAAGTCCCAATGTTGTTCCTGAAAGGGTGACTAAAGAAGATAATGGATCTGTCTCATCTCTGAAGAGAAAGAATGATGAAATAATCACAGAGGAAAAAGTGAAAGAACAAGAGGAGACAAGAGAACCGCAACTGACTAATAGGTAATAAAATTGTAGTATATGAACCATTTATTTATTTATTTTTAATTCATTTATTTTTACTGATACTGTTGGTCAATGATCTTTTGTGATTCAACTTTCCTTGAATAGCTAAAAATGAACGCTTTGCAATGGCGGTGGTTCAGATCCCATAACTTGAGACTGATATTCATGTGTCTAAAAAATGAGTAGTCTGAAATAATGTCTGTATGTTGTGTGTTTCAGTGTGAGTGAGTCTCAGAACACATCAGATGAGCCCACTAAACCTGTCAGGAGGCATCGCGGACCCAAACCTAAACCAAACCTGACTCAGACATCCAGACACACTCGCACACAGACACAAAACAAAACAGGTACGACAATTCAAACCCAGCCACTATTATATAAAATGTGAAATGGCTCTAAACAGGTGACTGTCACAAAATATTATATTTATATTTTATACATATTATATTTTGCATAGTTAGAAAAATCAAATTTTTGTAACTGTAATAGGTACATTTAAAAAAAAAACAAAAAAAAAACAAGCAGAGATTAAATGCAGTATAATCAAAGACTATAGAATAACACAAGACGTGTCACTCATACTGTTTTGAATGGGAGAAAGTGCAACGCGCAATATGGCGGAATAAGTCCCGCCTTCAAAAATAAGAGCCGATTGTCGATTGGTAAAGTCATTGCGTCACTGCAGCGGCCGTTAGAAGCTTCGGTTCCTATAGAAACAGTCAGACGCGCGCCACCGAAATGATACACGTTTAGGAATGCACATGCGCATTAGCTTGATCCAGCCTGAAAAAGACCATTTTTTTGTCATGATTCGAGCGTTTAGAAAAAAAATTTATGAGACAGATGTTGTCAGATTTCATTGGTGATTTCAAATATGAAATTGAATCAAAAGCTTGGCAAAAAGCTTTGGAGAATTTGATGTTTCCCCATTCAAAGAGATAGGAGCTGCACTTAAATGCCTGAGAGGCGTTTCAAAGATGGCCGCCGAGTGAAATTACTTGTCTTAAAGGGACTTTGGTATAACATACTACCATGGTGTATACATTTTTTTTAACATTTTAATAATATATAATTTTTCTAATTATTACAGTATGGATTTTTTTCTCATTACAGTTTATTTTGAAAATGTGCTTTATTGATGTAAAAATGATTGAAAATTTCATAAAAATCAGTTTCATTTTTATTATGCAACATATAGTAAGTTTATTTAACTTATTTTTATTTATTAAATTTTTCTTATGTTTTGATTTTGGCTTGAAATATCACATTTATGTTCTTAAGAGGTTTCATGAGATTCACCTAAACAGAACAATTACTAAAAAACATTTCAAAACAAAAGCAAATATGAATTTTTATGTTTGTATTTGTTTCCTTGCAGTAATAAATGAGAAGCCGCCTGTTGCCGAGTCTTCCACGAGCACTTTCACTAAAAGTCCTAAAGAGGGTGCTGTAGTTACCACAGAATCTGATGTTTCCCAAAGTGCAGCACAAGAGGTTGCATCAAGCATTGAATCAGAAGAGACATCTTCTGAACCCATTCCTGAAGAGCCTGTGTTTATACTGTCTCTCACTGAAATCCCACCCACTGTAGATGAGGGGGCGGGCTTTAGGACAGAGCCTCTCCCACTGACACCGGTGTCTGAGTTGCATTCTCATGGTCAAAGGTATGCTGTGCTTTAAACTGTTATCTGATGCTGTAAAACACACTGAGACAATTCTCCACCTCATAAATAAATATAATGTGAGATGTTGTGAGAACGTTTTGTCCTGGTTTCTCCTAGTTGACAATTTGTTAACCAAATGAATGAATATTTAAGTTTATTTTGTGAGACTCTCAGTGTTCTCAAGTTTCACAGTGTCTAAACCAGATTTCATTCACTTGCAAATGTCACCATGACCTTTCTGTTGTATTTATTACTTTTTTCCCCCACACGTTCTGCTTAATTTCAGTGCTAATGAGAGCAGGGAGGTATCTCACCTTCTGATCACAGATGCTTTAGTTCCTGTGTCAGAGGATGAGGAAAGGAAAAGTGGAGGGGGGGACGTGGACAAATCAAGGAAAAGAGAACTGAAACGCAAGACACCAGCCTTAACATCTCAGGAGGTAAAGCGTACATCTTGACTTCAGCACTATTGATGCTTGATAAATAGTCTAAAATGTGACTAATGGTGAGGTAATTTCCTTCCTAGAGTACCGATGGTGAGAGTCAGGCAGAACATCATGGTGAGAATATTTTCAACAAATCTTTATAATTAAAAAATAAATCTATATGGTACAGATTATCATCCTTCAGCATGTTGTAACATCTGTTCATGCATTGCACATTTTCTTTGTCTTATTAGTGGAATTATTGGAAAGCCCTGTGGCAGAGAGGAATAAAGATGAGAAGGAACATCTGGAGAACAAGAGAAAATTACCTGAGAGAACAAGAAGAGGTAAGGGAGAAGAAATTACACTACCAATTTGTTAATGGTTAATAGCTTCATTTATTTTATTCAGTAAAAACAGTAATATTGTGAAATATTAATACAATTTAAAAAATATCTCCTACCATAATATATTTTAAAGTGTAATTTATTCCTGTGATGCAAAGCTGAATTTTCAGCATCATTACTCCAGTCTTCAGTGTCACATGACCCTTCAGAAATCATTCTAATATGCTGATTAGGTGATCAATGTGGAAAACAGTTGTGCTGCTTAATATTTTTTGTTAAAACCATGATACTTTTTTTTCAGTATTCTTTAATGAGTAGAAATTCAAAAGAAAAGCATTTATTAGAAATAGAAATCTTTTGTAACATTATAAATTTCTTGTTGCTGAATAAAAGTATTAATTTCTTTTAAAAAAATCTTGTGGACATTAACTTTTTTTGCTCACCAGCCACTGTGGCTAGTGGTTTTCCAAAGTTACTAGCCACTCAGCATTTTCACTGGCCACAAGTTTGACATCGATACCATGGGGAAAAACTGCCATATAGATATTTTCGATCTTATCTCATAATTTAGCAGCAGGTATATTAGGCTGCTGTCACTTTAACACCTGACACTCGGATCCATTATTCTGTTACACGTGTTTTCTTTCTCAACTGTTTATGTTCACTTAAAACAAAACTGACTGTGTTTATGGGAATACTTGCTTTGTGTGTATTTGACTGTTTAAGTGCAACAAGCAGCGAAAAAGAACACAGTTTAGTACTGAGAGGCGGCTTTATGTGGGCGCACTTTGGGAGTGAGCATAAAATCATTATTTGACACTCCACATTATCTACCTGTTAACACATTGTTATTAAATCTTACAATCCTCTAATTATATATGTCCGTTTTTCCAAATCAAGATGACAACACATAAAGCATGGGTTTTACCAATGAACTCTTTCTTCTGTGTTCAGCAAAGCTGCAGGTTAAACCCATCCCCATTTCAAGCAGAAATACTCGAGGTGTTCATGCTAAAGAAGACACAGCAGAGCTCTCTTTAAAAGAGACTACCTCGTTACCCATTTCAACACGAGAGACGAGATCAAAGCCAGAGCAAACTGTGCCTGCTGCCATTTCGACAACCGACAACTCAACATCAGACACCGCCTCAGAAAGAGAAGCAAACACAGACCTTTCTGTGACCAGTTCACCTCAGCAAGAAAATGATCCTCAAGAGGGTCCCTCCCAAGGCATCATGGGACAGGTGGACCTCCCATGCAAAGAGACAGTTGAGTTAGCAAGTGGATCAGACTCGCAAGGTGTCAGTCAAATCACGCCTATTGCCACAAGCGGGCCGCTTACAAGGTAAATGGCTCTTTTAGAAAGTCTTGATTTTGTTTTTGGGGTCTCCTGGAATAGGTTTTCGTGCTTGAATGTTAAAAAAACACATTATTTTTCACATATTTTACATTTATTGCAGCACCTCGTTTCCCAGTCTGTCAGTAACACACTGTTTAGTTCCTGTCTCTATGAAGCCCCTCCTTCTGAAAAGAGCAGTGTGCTCTGATTGGTCAGTAGGACCAGTGTGTTGTGATTGGCCAACTACTTTGAGCATGTTTCAGAAAGAATAGCTCCCTTTGGAGTGACTTTGTGCTTTGTAACTTTGCAGACCTTTTTCATGCTCAAACAGCAACATTACACACTAAAGAAAGTTGAAAATGTAAAAAAGCATAATAGGTCCTCATAAACAAAAAATGATACTGGCTTTGATTTTATCCCTAAGAAATATGACATTTTGACATTACAATCCATTTGTTTTATTTTTGTTCTTCTATAGACCTGGCAGAAGACCAAAGGGGTTCCTGTCCTTTATTTCTTCTAAGAGTACACAAGGACCACCAGCAGCTCATCGAGGGGCCAAACCAGGCCCCCAGAAACCAGCAGTCAACACCGTACGTCCTGAGAGAAAACAGATAGCGGCTGGCCCTGTTAACATGGCAACAAACCCTAAAGTAAAGCGACTGTCACCGACCTCTGCTTCCACCACTGCATCTGTCATTGAGGTATCATACAGTCTGATGTTCCAGTACTTTTAAAGCCAGTTTGTATATTTGTATTAATAGAACTGGATTCCATCTCTCAGCAGAACTCAGAAGAAGAACCCACCAGTGTCTCCAAGTACTTTTTCAGTGACATCTTTACTGAAGTTGATGAACTAGAAGACATGGATTGAGGCCTTAAAGATGGAATGACGAGCCAGGAACAACCAACTAACCAGTGACAAATATAGTTTGACATCAGTAGTGTATAGATGTGAAAATGTTAAGTTTTTACCAGGACACTTTTACAAAGAAAAACCACAACTGAAGATATCCAGTGAAAACATACCTCAGTAACTCTGTCGAAATATTAATGATGTCTTTCGTTATATATATATATATATATTTTTTTTTTTTTTTTTTTTTTTGAGGATAAATAAGTATTAATTCACATTATGGTAAAGCAAACATGTTTTGATACAGTTGCACTCTTCATGATATAAAGTTAAAATACGACTGAGCTTAACTGTGAATTATTTGATAGTTAGTCTTAACCTTCCGCATTTTATTTTATTTCCAGTTATCAGTTAGCAACATGTTCATTTCTCTCAGCCATTTCTGTAACATTTGGCAATATTTCTTTTTTTTTTTTTCCCTTCAGTATTTATTTATTTTTTTTTTGGAAGTGACCTTTTTTCTTTATAATTTATATATATATTTTTTTTAAAGAGCAGCTTTGAAACAAACCTCCATTTTAAATAAGCACTGTCCTTTTTTTTCAACTACATGCTGTTGGATTTTAGCATTTTGCAACATATTTTGTAGCATTTTTTTTTTTATCTTTAGCTTTTAGCCACAAAGCTTATGCAGTTCATATTCGCTCTTCATATTTGTATTCAAATGTTCTCAAGCAAATGTTTTACTTATGTATTTGTAAATATGTTAATAAAAATGTACGTTTTAAAGGTTGAAATTCAGGTATTTTTTTTCTATCTGTCTGAATATGTACATTTATAACATAATATATAATGTTTATGTAAATTAATAGCAATGTAATTCAACTCAAACGGGCAGTCTTGTCGGTCTTATTGAGCAGCTATTAGCACGTGGTTACTGCTACTTTTCTCAGCGCAGGCTAGGATGGACCAATCACGGTCGTCTGTTTTTACTACGTTAGGATTTTTTAAAAATTATTTTACAGAGGTTGTTGGTGGGGGTTTCGATTTGCAGATGTCAGCTATTAATACTTATAATTAATAAACTCAAAATGATTATTTGTTTTAGCGTTCAAATATTTCCAATGATCCAAAAATGTCGTGAATTTTGAATGCTTTTTAATGGAGGATTCTTCAAACGCCCCCTGGCGGAAGTACAATGTCTGTGCTATTGGATAACTTTTAATAGCCTCTCAGAGTTAAAATCACTAAATCACGACAATGGTGGCGCTGTTTCAGTGTTCAAAGCTCTAAGCGCCTCCCATGCCACAAACTTGGGAAAGGGAAAAACACACCCCACTTATCCATAGTTGTTTCAACATGTCCAGCAGGATTTTAGAACAAATATACTAATGACACCTTTAAGATACATATTTATACATTTAGGACTGGATTTATCTTTATTTTAAAGCAGCAGTCTTACTTAGTAATCACTCGATCGCTTCGGTTAGTTGATTGAGTTGGATTTTCAACATAGAACAATAATGTTTTGCAGAAACCAAACTTCTAGAGCCACTGTGGCCCGCGGATCCGCGATGGAGATGGAGGTGAAGAGAGGCCGATTCCGCCTGAGCGTGCTGGAGGATTCCGCACAGGTGAGCGACCGCAGCACCACATTTGCGCAGTCGCAGATCCACCACAAACTCATCACAACACTACCGAAAAAGCTAAATTTTATTGCCCATTCATATCCCAGTACACTTTATGGAGTTAGTTCTTGGGTATAGTTTGTATATATACATCAGCTTCACCTCGTAAAATGCTTCAGAAGTGAATAAATTAAATAATTGTATGCATACAGTAGGATTATTATATGAATATGAAGGCCAAAAGTTTCCATTGGATTTCAGTTTAGTCTCATTGATTTTGCTGTTGAATTGTGCTGTTTATTATTGTATTTTGTAAAAATGTATTACATGAAGTCCCCTCTTTTGGGATCAGACTGCATTACGTCATATTGTTCGGGATAGTTTACCCAAAAATGAAAGTTATCATTTACTAACCCTCAAGTTATTCCAAACCTGTATGAATTTCTTTCTTCTGGTGAAGAAGATATTTTGAAGAATGGGTATCCAAACAGTTGATGGACCCCATTGACTTACATAGTATGGAAAAAATCAACCGTCAGCCATTTGGTTACCGACATTTTCCAAAATATCTTCTTTTGTGTTTAGCAGAAGAAAGAAACTCGTACAGTTGTTTGGAACAACTTTAGGGTGAGTGAATGATGACAGAACTATCCCTTTAAATCATGTATTTACTGACATTGAATTGTGCACATACATATGTCCATTTACAAAGCATACTGTTGAGTTATGATTTTATTGTAAAATCAGTGTTTTTTTTTTCTGGACTGATTTATAAGGCATTAAAATATATTTTAGTTTATTTTATAGCTTTACTGTATATGTTTAAGAATCTTTTTAATGGTTTTTTTTTTCTCCTCATCAGTAATCTCACGTTTTATGAGTTTCAGAAAAGTAACATTTCAATATACAACATTTCTCAGAGATCAAATTATCTAAGCAATGCTAGTATTCACACTTATTTTATAGCAACACTTGTCTCATTTGTATCTGTTTTTATTTCTTCAAACTAACTGTTGGCCAAAAGAAAAATTATCCAATAACTGAGTACTCTGAGCAATAAAACTTTTCATCTAGTTTCATGTTCCAGACATTACATGCTTTATGACTAGACAATGGCACTGACAGTTTTATTACTTCAGTTTTCTGGGCAGGATTTTGGAGTTATAAAATTAGGCAATTTGCTGTCTTGATTTATCAGAAACAGAGAAAAGCCTGTTTGAAATCGTTCTCAGACATAGACATGACCCTGAGGGAATTTCATGTCACTATACAATACTTGTTGTCAACAAAGCGGCTAGTCATTGAGCAAGCGTCAGCAAGATTTAACATGCTTTTAGTCAGGAATAAATCGTTTAAGAGTGAATACACGCGTCCTATTCTTTGGAAGAGTGCCGAGATCAATCTTCAGTGAGTGCTTTTGTGGAACTGAACACTTAAAGGGATAGTTCACTATTCATTTACTCACCGTCATGTCACTCTAAACCTGTATGGATTTCCTTCCAAAAGCAGAATTTCTAAAGAATATTTTGAGCACTCTTGTCAATAATGAAAATGAATGAGGAGCTTAAGCTCCAAAATAAAAGCATCATAACAGTCATTTAATAAATTATGCAAGATATTTCAGGTCTTTTGAACTTGAAGCCGGTATCAGTCAGTAGAAAAGAAGTAATAGTGTAATCTTTTCAATGCATGCATCACTTGCATTAATGCATCAAATGATGACAATTTTCATCTACACTGTATAGATTTCTTTAAATGCACAATTAAGAACTGTTCTGTCAAAAATGAGTGCTATTAATACATTATAAATCAAACTAATCTTTGAGTCTAGTAATTTCATATTTAAATATAAAAGAGTCAATGTTCCTGAATCAAAATCCACTATATTCAGATTGCATGAAGTTTCCAGCTGTTTGAAATCGTTCTCAGTCATAGCACAACCTGAAGCACAAACATGATCAGTTTACAGTCCATATCAACCCTTAAACTGTCCACAATATCTAATCTTTTATCTTATTATTATTATTATTATTATTTTAGATCCTTTGACACATATTCAGTTGTGGTTCGAGGACACAGTGTAAGTTAATAATTAAATTCCTTTCATTACTTTTTTCATGCATAATTCATTTGTATCTGATGTATAAACCCTTAGATTACTTATTTATATTAACATCCATATGCAGTTATTTGTGGTAGTTATAAAACACACACCCTTATATCACTGCCTTTCAGCTCTTACATAACTGTGGCTCTTTACGTCACATTTGAGAGGATGTGAACAGATTAAAGAGGTATTTTACTGGCTCACTATATGCAGACCATAAACTAAGAATGAGTTCAGAAATAGAAAACAAACAGAGGGTTTTGTTTTAGCACCATTTAGCTCCTTGTGCCGACTTTGTGTTTCAAGCTGGCTGAATGTTTTCAGAGCTCTCTGTATTGAGTTTGTGTTTTTTATTTCAGTGTTTCTTTTTATTTCAGTTAGTTGCCAAGGTAAAATTTCTCATTTTAATTTTTAAAGTTTTAATTTTTGCATCTGATGTTTATATTTTATTTTATTACAGGCAGCTTTATTTCAATTAAATTAACGAAAACTATTTTTAAGCTATTAAGATGTTAAATACTCATTATAAGAAAGTAATTGATATTATTTATATTCAAACTGACAGTTTATTCAAATGCAACTAACAAGTTTCATTTTTGGTCAATTCCACAAGTGAGTAATTCGACCCATTTAACAACATGTGCTCTATACGAATGGATTAAAATACTTCTAAAAAAAAAAATAAAATACTGAATGATGCACTTTTTGGAGCTAAAGCTAAATATCCATACAGATTACTTTCCCTTAACTGAACATAATTACATGAGACAAAAGGCATGCTTTTGGGGTTCAGGGCTTGTAGATCGTGGCTTATCTGAGCTTAAACCCACTGAAAGCGCTGTCGGAATGTGTGTGGCTCTGGAGGATGATTTTCTGGAGAATAAGAGAGAGTTTAAAAAGTAAAGTAGGTCTGAATTTTTATTATTATTAATATTTATTCATTTTTGTATTATACACTTTTTATTGCTATCTTTTATCTGATTCTTGAGTTAAATTAAGTCTTAAAACGAAAAAGAGCTGTGAGAAAGTGGGACGCACGTGAGATCTGCGTCTTGTGCAGCAGCGGCAGCTCTTAAAGTGACAGCAACCATTGCTGTCTGTCACTAAAGATAATGAAAGAACAAAGGTAAGAGAAAATTACTCACTGCTCTGACTAAAGAACTTTTGTAGCTTTAATAATGATTAATCTATATTTAATTTAGACTTTAAATTATGCAGTGCAGACTGTTTGGTAACTTTATTCAATTTGTTAGACAGGCAAGGGAACAGGTAGCCTAAATTTGACATGTATTATGGGTTTATGTAAGGATTGTTCTAAGTTCACTTAAATTAAAAGTTGTTATATTTTTGAAGCCTAATAAATGTAAAAAAAAAAAAAAAAAAAAAAAATGATGTAGCTTTCAATAACACTGTAATGTTGAATGGCTATAATTCATGTTTAAAATTGGGGAAAAAATCTATTTCATCGAGACATCAGTAGCAGTATTAGTATCTGGCCTTTATTCATAAAGAGATGCCATTAAACAAGTATTTAAAATATACTGTCTTTATGTTGTTTCTTTAAGTTGTTTTAATTTGGAGATTAACTATGAAATTATTACATTATAAAATATATTAAAAACGTATAAAAACTTAAGTGTTTTTAATTGCGATTAATCGCGATTAATCACAGAAAAAAATTTCTGTGATTAATCGAGTTAATTTTTTTAATCGATTGACACACTAATATATATTATATACATATAAAACAGAAATGTTTTTAAGTTAACGATAATAACCCTGATATATATATATATATGTATATATATATATATATATATATATATATAATTAAAAACTTTTCTGTTCATTGAAATGAAGCTGAAATATAATAAATTATAAATATTAGTTATAAAACTTAAACTAAATGAAAATTAGAAATGTTGCCTTGGCAATGAACTAAAATAAAATTAATTTAAAGCACTAAAATGATCAATTGGATATAAATAAAAACTGAAATAAAAATAAATTAAAGCTAAATAAAAAAATATATAATAAAATGACAAAAGCACACAATGTAATTACTAAAAATTAAAGTAAAATTAAAAATATAAAAATAAAAGCTAATTCAAAATGGTAATAAAAACTATAGTGGCGTATAGCGGACGGGCGCGGCGGGCTATTAAATTAAATTCTTCTTATTATTATTCTACTTTTATTATTAAATTAATATTGCAATTCATTTGCCCCGCATTATCATAGCGCATAACCGACGCACATGAGGATAATAAAAGATTAGTCAGATAGCATACTCCTCATTTAAAAAACAACTCGTTTAACACGAAATACTTCTCGATTCACGAAAAATACTATTTTTTTCTCACTATGGGCCACAAGAGAAATATTAAGAAAAATAAATTAGATTCATCTCGTATATACGCGACAGATGCCAAAAGCTCAGTTAGTTTTTACTTTCAGTTTCTGTAGCAGCCGCGGCTCGTCTGTATGGACAGGTGGGGCAGACTCACCAAAATATTCATCCTAACATAGACCTCTATATACACTGAATTAATAATAAATTATAAATGTGTTCAGCATTCTACAACAAATATTTTTCAGATTTTCTAGACTATTTTAAGTCGTAAAGTGAGCAGAATATATTAAAATGAAGCGCATGGATTCGGCAGGCATGTGTTCATGATACTAAGCAGGGCAGCAGGTGTCAGAGCCCTCCCCAGCTCTACAGCGCCCCACAACTTTCCTATGTAAATCTGTGGTGTAAAATGGAACTGCAGCGTGCTCTCATAGAGAGCCATTGGGGCAGATTTCTGGCTGCCCCGCTTATTTTTAGGTAAATACACCTCACGTAAACCTCGCTTCTGACCAAGACGGTATCAGTCCGCTTCAGATATGTGTCTGCATCAGGTCAGTAACTGTTTGGCATGTCTGTTCTTCCTATGTGGAGTAGCGTATCAAGTAAACGAGAGTATAAACTCTTTAATTTAAACGTACTAATGTTAATAGATTTTATATAGGCCTACAGTAGTTCTGTTGTGTTTATGTTTCTTTTGCGATTAAAATATAAAGTTTACAAAATGGTTATCATAAACTAGCGCTAAGACCCAGAATCTGCTCCACTTATATTTATGGCCAGGAGCCGCTACTGTTCTGTAGTGAATAATTGACTGGCTTGTGAGACTTCTTCACCCGCATAACTCTCACGCAAAGTTTGCACATTGTTTGTGTGATATCCACTAGCTCGCCTTCATTTTCAATATTGCAACGTGGCATTTTTCTTTATCACCAGTTGCTTGCAAAATTATGGACATTCACATATCGTCGTCCGCGTCATTTCCCGTGATAATAAAATTAAATGAATTATTAAATAAATAATCTGGATGGGAGTGAGGTTTAGGGGGGTGAGTGTAACGGAGGCCAACTAGTAGTCGCTGTGCGAGTAAACCTCACTCCTCTGATCTCAAGAGATGCTCTAGCGACTGACGCTAGGGTTGCAGCCTTTAGCCTCCTCGTTAGAGCGTCCGACTCCCACGCCGGAGACCCGGGTTTGAGGCCCGCGCAGAGTGGGGCAAGTAGGACCTGGGTAGAGGGGTTACATATATAAACACTATTTTTTTTTTTATATGCCTCAGATGGTCAGTTAATGGTTTCTGGGTGTACTGTCTAAGGTTATGACTATTCTTTCTCCATCAATCTGCAGGACTGTGAGGTTCAGAGACAGATCGAGAGGGAGGTGAGGATCAGAGAAGGGGCCTGTAAGCTTTTAGCAGCATGTTCTCAGAGAGAGCAGGCACTGGAGGCTTCCAAGACTCTCCTCACATCCAACAGCCGCATACTGGCCCTCATGACCCAGCTGCAGCGCATGAAGGAAGCCCAGGCCATGCAGAAAGCAGGACGAAGGTATATCACTGACTTACTGGGTTGGGGTATTGTTGTATTGTGAGTTAGAGTGGATAGATAGATAGATAGATAGATATCTGTCGCTATGTGTGAAACAGAGCCATTGATCCACCGATTGAATGGTTTTAGGTCATCTGACGGTGGGTCTGAGCGATTTCCTTGTACTGGAAAAGTAGCCATTTCAGGTGAGGTTACACACACAAAGACTCACTCTATGTATGTTTATTTACTTTAATTTGTCAGGTTTTTTTTTCATTTGACTTTGCTTGTCCTCAGATATTCGTATTCCTCTCATGTGGAAAGACTCAGAGTATTTCAAAAACAAAGGAGGTGAGTTTGACAAATATATAAGTCATTTTTTTGATATTTTTCACTAATTTTCTGTTTTCTGTCCCTATTTTCTCTCTTCAGAGCTGCACCAGTGTGCCGTGTTCTGTTTGCTGCAGGTGGGCACAGAGATTCACAATACGGATCTCGTAATAGTAGACAGGACGCTCACAGATATCTGTTTCGAAGAACCAGTGATATTGTGAGATACTTTTCCTTTTATTTCCTATTATTAATCTTCAAAATGAATGGATCACTTGTTGATTTTTTATTTTTATTTTTTTTAATACTTTTTTTCTTGCCAAAAATGCCATATAAATTGTCAATATCTCATCATGTCGCATTTATTAGTTATAGTGCTTGATTATTGTAGTCTTTAAATTCAGTTGTTTCTGACCAAAAAAGTAGAAAATAAGTTATAAAAAATTGTATAGTTATCAATAGTCAAATATATTATTTTTATATATATATATATATATATATATATAAGTCAAATATCCTCTCAGTCATCATATATCGTGTGTTCATAGCACTGACATACCTCCAGGCTTTGACCTGCGGGTGGAGCTCTACAGCTGCTGTGTGGAGGAGGAACTCAGTGTGGGCTTCTCGTCTCGGAGACTGAGCCGGCTGGGAAGTGCCTCCAGTAAGAAGTTCATGGCAACTTTGGAGACAGCAGCTTCCTGTAGTTCCTACGGCAGTGGAACCGGATCGGGCGAAGGAGGAGTATCACCGGTTCTGCTGCCTGCTCCGTCTATACGGTGAGGGAGGAGTATATATGTCATTGCCTACAGAAATAACTCATATACCACACAGATATATGACTCTGGGAAAAAAGTGTTGGCAACAGTCTCACACAACCAGTATACAAACATAAACAGATGCATCTGAAGTGAATGCCAGTATAGACAGACACACCTTATCTTTTTATTTTCTCAACATTCGGTCTCTCTGAGACGAGTGCCAAAAAAGCAAAGCAGAGAAAAAGAAAGAGATGGATGGTGACAGATGTTGAAACCAGTTAAATATCTTTAGGGTGAATCTCATGAAGCCTGTCAATAACATGTCTGGGTAATTTTTCATATTTCAAAACATCTTTTGTATTTCACGATTTTTTTCCCCCAATATTTTTAATCATTAAAAATTATATGTTGTGACACTATTTTCATGAGATTAAAGCACCACTTAAAATAATTGATCTCTTTTCATTCTTATTATTTCATTATTTTAATTGTATTTATACATCATAATATTTGTATTTATTTTACAGTCTTTTATTACTAAGTTTTTTATTACTTTACAGAATCGTCAATGACCTTAATGAAAATTACAAACAAACTTAAAAAGTAAAATATCTGGGGCCATTAAGAATTTGGGTGGACAGCTGTGCTTCATTGTCATGAAAATAATTTTAATAATCTTAATGGTGCAAAACTACAATTCATTTTCTTGTAAAATGTATGCAAAATATACTAATTTTAAATAATTACTTTTTTTTCTTTAAATTTTGGGATGAAATATGATGGGATGGATATGTTTTCTTGAAATTCACCCTATAAGGTTTCACTTCATTAAAAATACATCAGTGTTGTTGGATTCTTTTCAAGTGAAGTTAATCTTTTCTGATTGTTTTATGTATGTCAACTCAAAAAAATGTATTACTGTCATTTCTAAATGTTCTGAATGCAGTTTAATCAGAACTGAATCTTTTGTTCTTTTAAGTTCAAAACATTCTTTGGACATTGTAATTGTGCTCACAGAGACCCTCAATATCAACTTTTGTCCTCAGGGGCCCTAAATATCACCTCCTGGCCCACACATCTCTGACCCTGTGCCACGTACAGAACTCTTTCCGAACCCATGACCTGACTATATCAGACACAGGTAAGAAAACTCTTTTTCAAAAATAGCTATATCACCGTGAGTACAGTAGAGCTCATTAAATATGTGTTTTACATATTATGGGGTCCAAAAGTCTGAGAATACAATCATCCATCCATCCCTCCATTCATCCATCTGTCCATCCATCTGTCCGTCCGTCCATCCATCCATCCATCCATCTGTCCATGCATCCGTCCATCTATCCGTCCACCCATCCATCTTTCCGTCCATCTATCCGTCCGTCCGTCCATCCATCTTTCTGTGCGTCCATCCATCCATCTTTCCATCCGTCCATCCATCCATCCGTCCATCCATCCAACTTTCCGTCCATCCATCCATCTTTCCATCCATCTTTCCATCCGTCCGTCCGTCCATCAATCTGTCTATAGAGCTCCGGAGGTTGACGTCACGCAGTCTAAACTCCGCCATTTTGGCAGGCCATCAGGAGATTGC
This sequence comes from Ctenopharyngodon idella, assembly GCF_019924925.1. Lineage (NCBI taxonomy): Eukaryota > Metazoa > Chordata > Actinopteri > Cypriniformes > Xenocyprididae > Ctenopharyngodon > Ctenopharyngodon idella. The sequence goes on along the minus strand of NC_067240.1, from coordinate 7,357,353 downwards.
TAGAGCGGCTGTAGCATTGGTATCGATAGTGGTCGAACCATAATTTAAAATAGACCTTACAAACCTTACTATTTCAACATGGTGGACAGCTGCTGTGCGCCAGGATGCCAGAACAGGCACGGGAAAGCAAAGGGGAAATAATTTTATCGTATTCCTAAGGATCCAGATAGACGACTGAAATGGTTCACTGCAATAAAACGTGCTAACCAACACAACAAAACAACAGATGGTTGTATTTGTATTTTTTTATTTTTTTGTCTTTTATCTCAGTAAAGTTTAAAATGTGTTAAATAACTGGGCTGATAGGCTATATAAGAATTTTAAGTATAACGTTACACATTATTCCACCGGTCACAATTGTGGCCGAACATAAAACACAATTTTTTCACACACATTTCCATAAAAATTTCAATTATTGATTATTTCAAGGGGCAACTAATGACACCTCATTTGGATATTTTCATGTCTGGGAAAAATTTGGGATTAAACGGGTTAAGATTTCATGACATTTATGATGTCTACTGTACTCACAGTGATATACAGTAGCTATGCTGGCTACCTACAAAGAAGGACAGCTAGGGCTGATTATGTTACCTAACAACGCAGTTGACGTAACCTTCCAATGACGACGAAGCAGGTTTTAGCTGGCAGACTCCAAAGTTGAATATTCATCACAAAATTAGATTGTGTCCATTTGTACCCCTCCAAGTTTTTGTAGGCTTTTAAAGAGTCTCCAGAGTAGGACGAGGGAAAGTTGATGAGGTAGTTGTACATATCAGGATACTGCAGGTCAGAAAAGCTATCCGTTCCTTTATCGATACACGTTAAAAGCACCCCGGGGGCATTATAGGGATCTGTTATGTTTAATCTATTATGTTTTGCTATGTACATGTCTATATTTTTTTTAATTAAAGTGCGCAGTGAACTCTGTTGCCTTGAAACTGATGCTGGCGCCATTCATTTCATATTCGCTCCCGGCTGTCCCTGCCTGCCAGCATGGTGGTGTAAACAGAATGGATCAGGTGACTACCGGAGCTCTATTGTTTTTGATCTGTTCTCACTTTGTTTTTTGGTTTCATCTGTATTTTAGAGGACTGTCCGTCCTGGTTGCCTCTCTATGGTAATTTGTGCTGTCGGCTCGTGGCTCAGCCTCTCTGTATGACTCAAGATGTCATGTGTGGAAAACTCAGAATTCGGGTTTGAAAAAAAAAAAATTATTATTGTAATTAAAAATAAATTAGCATTAGTTTCCAGTTCCCTATTTATTCAGCTTTCATACATTTTTTTGTACCCAAGTCAGAGACCAATCCTGAGGAATGGAGAGACGTCTACGGTGTCCTGAATGGATCTGATTTAAAGTGTTACCAGCAGAAAGATGATACAGACTCTTTAGAGACACCAGTGTTCACTATTCCCATTAATAAGGTGAGAATTATCAATGCATCAGTTGTAGCTGCATCTTTTAGTCAACAGAAGGCATTGTTTATGTCCAAGTTGTGTTTGACTATGTGTTATGTGAGTTAGAAGCTGCAAAACATGTGCTGCACGTCTTTAAATCCAGTGTTACAGCATACATAGTTTTGGAAGTTGTTTACTACATTGACCCCATGTACTACAAACTATAAAATACATAATTTGTTGTTTACACCATGTCTTGAAACCAAGTGTGTGCATACTTACTTTAGGAAACTCGTGTACGTGCCACAGAGAGAGATCCGGCTCTACATACGCAAAGTATCACTATAACCAACCAGTGTGGCGCTAAGACCACGTACACTATTCTCACGCACACATCTAAAGACACACATGGCTGGATGGAAGCCTTCTGGCAACATTTCTATGATATGAGTAAGTACCAGAGCTTCCCAGAATGCATCTATCTATCTCATTGTTCTTTCTACCAATCGTTGGATCTATTGTTCTATCATTCTAGTTATCACTCTAAAACAACTGATAAGAACACATTAATGTGTGTGTGTATATACATTAATGTATTTTTATCAGTTGTTGTAGAATTTAGAATTTCATATATTATGACTAATATGTAATGACTTCTGAAAAATGTCAACAACATTTTCTGACATGCAACCACTGGTATGTCCATAAGGAAATCCTGAAGAAAAAAAAACCCTATAGCAAAGTACCTCATCACTTTGAAGATTTCCTTGTTGTTGGGGCCAAGTAACAAAATTCCTTTTTGTCACATGTTATGCAAACAACACTGTCTCTGATACACTGTCACTGAGAGTAAAGATACTTGGCATTAAAGTCTTTCTGATTCTGATTAAAGATACAGGTCCAGTCTTTACTCTAAAACAGAGGTGGGATCCCAGGCCTGTTCTGTTCCTTTCCCAAAATGAGACCATTTCTGAACTGCAGCCTTCATGTTGCTTTGGATAAAGTTTAGTACTAAGTCATTAGTACTTTTAGTGTACACTTTATATATTTTCTTATGTATTTGCATAATGCTAAATTATATTCTCTATTTATGGAAAGTTCAATTTCAAAAGTTCAATGTGGAAGAGTTGATTATAAAGTTTACCTCCATAGAAAGGCAATTTTATCGCACTAGTCAAAAAATGTTTCTTGTCCTCATGTCACAGAAACTCAAATGAGAGCAAGTCTCATTCATTGCCTTTATAAAATTAGTGAAAGTGTAAAGGTATTGCACATGCAAGAATTTTTACACGTGACTTTGAACTTTGCAAGGAATCCAGCCTTGTTGACTTACATTCTGATTGAACGGCACTTTGGCGACATGTTTTTCAGACCAGTTAGGCCTGACTTCTCTATTGTGAAATCTGAATTTATTTTTGGGCAGTTGAAGACTAGAAAGTCTAGACTTCTTTTTGCATAACCGCTTTTTTAAGTTCCTTAGCGAAGTAAGCAAAGAGCTAAAGTGGTTGTGTAATACTTCACAATTCAGTTTTCAAACCATACAATGCAAATGCAAAAATTAAAACAATGAAACCAAACTTTCATTTCTAATTTTTTTTTTTTAGATTACTTCATCAATGTGGCCATTTTGCCAGTCCCTTTTCCATTTTATATTTCACTTGAATAAATTAAATCTAACCAGTTTTCTTTTTTTTCCCATTCTCACCCGCTGTTCCCGATGGCCAGTCCGAGCATGTATTAAATTGAATACAGATCGGAACCAAACCAGTGCAGCAAGATTCTTTTGAGGCTGAGTGTCAATAATTATAAAAAAAAAAAAAAGTCGAAATTTCGATTTCGAAATTTTCGGATGAAAATTGGCATGCAGTGTCTTTGTCCATGGTGCAAAGAACGCCTTTGAGGACATTCGCGTAACTCAAAAAACACGGCCGGCTGCGACTAATGAAATTTGAGCAGCTATCAGACAAGGTTAACGGAGGCCAATCGGAACGAAACTCGCTAGTCGCCCTAGAGGCCTGTGAGAAATTCAAAACACCGCCACCGGGCGGCGCCTTTGCATTTTTCACGAGCCTAAAGGATTGTACATTGCACGATTTTTCGCACACGCCCACGATTATCAGCTTTATTATCAACTTCCACAGTTCTGTACAAGTAGAAGTAGGCTGATGGGTAATGGGTGCAGATGCGAGGTACATACAATCAGCTAATATTTCTCTGGCACGCAGGTTGTCAAACCCATGCCTATAAAGAAGAAAGCCCTTTCTAGGCCCTGCCCAGTGTCAAAGCATTCCTTTGTCCGGGTGTTTGATGAGAGATAGATTATTTGTAATAAACGCTTTAAGAATCCATCCAACTATAGCAGCGGAAGACTATTATTCTGTTGCACAGAACTGTGAAAGAACTGAAAGCGGCACAGGTTGATCTTTGCTTGGCCAATCAGCGGAAGGGGGCCACCCACATTTGGAAATAGCATATTCAAGCTGTAGAATATTCTACCCCTGAACCTAAAAACATAAAATCAAGCACAATTCTTGTTTTTTCATTGTTTTTTTAAATGAAAAACTTAAAAATGGGCAGTTTTCTATTTTTTTTTTCTACTTTCAATATTAAATCAAAAAATGAATAAATGCAACTTAAACGGACCATAAAGTGTTACATGGACCTAAACTGAGCAAAGAGTGCCTTTGAACGCAAACACACCTTTATTATTATACAGTGATTGTGACAGATATGGTGAGGTTTCTTTTGTTTTTAATAGTTTGGCCTGAGAAAGTGATAATGGAATAAAAAGGTAGAACAGGGAAGTTTTAATGATCTGTTTTAGGAATGTTAACAAGCTATAATTGCATAACTGTAAACGTGCATAATTGCACAAGTTTGCATGTGTATTTGCATGTGCATGGCCACTTTTTTAGGGGTATGAGGAACTGATGCGCTTGAAGTGTTACCATCACTGACACAAAAAACCTACCAAACTTGATTTTCCCTAACCATTCTTAAAGGATGATGAACTGATGAAGGAGAGCAAGAACATGAGATTTCAAGTACAACAAACAGTAAATAAGTAAGGTCAGACAGAGACAAAGAGTGAGATTATAAAATATTGGGCAGTCACCTAAACAAGTTCTGTCATACACTCAAAGAAGTGCACTGAACTTAATTAAACTGAGGAAACCAAATTAAAATGAAAGAAACAGTTTACCCAAAAATGAAAATATGCTATTATTTACTAACGCTGGAGTTTGTTTTCGAACTCATATGATTTATCTGTGGAACAAAACATTTCAGTGGTTCGGAGCATGTATCAAACTGCCAAAGTCACAAGATTTCAGTAAACAAGGCTTTGTTGTCATTAGTGTTTAAAAATTTCAATGATTCACCACTGGGGGGCGTGACTTTGTCAGTTTTATACACGCTCCGAACCACTGATTCGAAACAAAAGATTCGAAAAGCTTCGAAGCTTCATGAAGCAGTGTTTTGAAATCACCCATCACTAGATATTGTTGAATGAAGTCGTTATTTAGTTTTTTTGGCGCACAAAAAGTATTCTTGTCGCTTCATAACATTAAGGTTGAACCACTGTAGTCACATGAACTGTTTTAAATACATCTTTAGTAGCTTTCTGGGCATTGAAAGTGTTAATTGTCTTGCTGGCAATGGAGGCCTCACTGAGCCATCAGATTTTATGAAAAATATCTTAATTTGTGTTCAGAAGATGAACGAAGGTCTTACGGGTGTGGAACGACATGAGGGTGAGTAATTAATGACAGAATTTTCATTTTTGGGTGAACTAACCCTTTAAAAGCCGTGGTTACTTTAAACTACCATTGTATGAAAAAAAAACATCTTCTAAATTTGTCCTTTGGTGTTTCACTGAAAAAAATAACAGTATGAGGTAACATAAGGTAAATAATATTAGAATTTATTATTGGCTGAACTCTCCATTCAATAATGTGTTTGAATGGATTTGTTCTAGTGTTACTTGATGCAAAGCTAGTTGTTACAAAACGTCTGTGTTTTGTGAGTGTGACTTGTCCTGTCATATACCCTGTTAAAATCTTTTGTCTGTTGTTGAGCCTCAGATGAACTTGAAGATATTTTCCTTTTGTCAAAATAGTGTGAGGGTTTTAAAGTTGACAAGGAATGTTGCAGGTTATAGTGTCCCAGTGGCTACTAAAATCAAGTGTCACTCAACCATGTGGACTTTGACAATCACCCAAATTCTTTGCACATATTGTCTTCAAAATATTTCAACAATGCCTGATTTATAAGCAGAATTATTTCTGTAGGTGACATCAACCTGAGAGAATGTTCCAGCTCATAGAGTTTCGTTTTGTGGGGGGTGTTTACTTTGCTGTTTACTGTATGTGTTGCTATGGCTTTTTTCTCTCTTTGCTGTTTTCCCCAATAGTTTCGGCTGTGCATTTAATTAAAAAGTTCGTAACACATTATTTTGATGGTCCACTTTAGACATTCTACTAACTATAAGTAACTTTGCAACTACATGTCAACTAACTCTCATTAGAGTATTCGTAGACTGTCTGCTTAATATCTGCTAACACTTTATTTTGATGCTCCACCAACATTCTACTGACTATAAGTAACTGTGCAACTACATGTTATTCTATTAACCTGAACCCTAAATCCTAACCCTAATCTAACAGTCTACTAATACTCTAATGAGAGTTACTTGACATGTAGCTAATTGTGATTTATTAAATATTAGAAAAAGAATTAACTTATTTGGTTCACAAAAATCAGTTTATTAATTATTCGTTGGTTGTCAATTTGATCTGAAAGCTATTTTTGTAAATTAGAATGAGTCATTTTTTAAACGGCTTTCATAAGAAACCTTCCCCAGTATCATAGGCAAAAGACAAAGAACAATGATATACTTGTTCAGCACAGCATTGCCTACATTCCTGAGCATATAGGGCACTTGAAATACAACAAAGAGTGCAATACAAACAATGAGTGATCAAGAATTGGGAGTGTTATATCACAAAATCAGATAAAGTATTAAAAGTATTATAAATAATATAAATGTTGTCAATCAATTAAATCATTTCATAGCACACCATTTTGCAATTAAGCTTGTCCATTTTCAAATATTGTTCATCACTATTGATTATTTAGTGGAATTATTTATATTATGTAAAAGTCATATTTTAAGATTTTTGCTGTTGTAACGGATGGAATCAAATGAATTTTACACCCTTAGAGATTCACTTTTGAAATTTCTTTTTGATTTCAAAAACCATTTCGCCCACTATGATTTCAGTAATGCTGCATTTGGAAAAATACAAACTGTTGCCAGTTGGCCAACTGTGGACGGACTATTGACTCTTCTCTTCAACAGTTTTTGGCTTCTTGGAAACCAAGTAACATTCTTGAACAAAAGAGAAACCCATAGATGTGGGTGGACGTGTTAAAATGGGTGATCTATGGAGATAATTTATCATGTGGTAAAACGAGTTTTAATGGAACATTACTGAAATAACAAAATTGTACAAGGAGGTGTTCATGTTAACAATTACAAGGAAACAGTCTTCCCTAATAAAAAAGGAAATATAATATTGTGCAAACAACCAGCAGATCTGTCTGTTTTTAAATGCATCATTGAAATCTTTGACACAAAGTTTCGTACTTTCCGTAGCATTACTGTTATGCGTGACTAACAGTGCTTGCATACTTAACACACTTTGTAGCATATAGAGCATGAACTGTTCGTTATCCAAAACACAAGCACACGTTCTCATACAGTACAAAAATCCAGTTAAAAAACTGCCTGCTGTGGTTGCTATGGAAGCTTGTTTGCGCCACAGAATAAAAATAAAAAAGTAATTGTGACTTTTTAACTCACAATTCTGACTTTTTATTCTCGCAATTGTGAGTATATATCTAACAATTCTAAGAAAAAATGTCTGAATTGAGATACAATTGACCCTTCGCCGGGAGTCTGATTGACAAGTGATCTAACCAATTATAACGCCGAATCCGTCATTTTGTCCGACTAAGCAGTCAGGAGTTAGAAGATTAACCTCGGTGGACTTGAAAAATGGTGTGTACTGACGTCTTTCCGCGTTTGAAACAACATTCCTTCTCATGTTCATTCATGTTTATTTGATGCTATAAATGAACTAGTAGGAAGAGATGATCGGTTCACGAGCCGCCTGAGCTGAGGCGCTACAGCGATCTGTCACGACACATTAAAGAGCCACAAAACGGTTTTTATTGTTCAAATTTCTTTAAAAAAATTACACCGTTTGAAAGCTGGGACTTTGTTTAATATCATAAGTAACCTGCTCTGTCTTGTCTGTCGACATGTTGTCAGTGTCCTCTTTGCCCCGCAATGTATTTTTCACTCTGTGTGGCGTGACAGCGCCATGGCTTGTCGGACAAAGCAGTAACTAAGGGGGGCGGGTCTTTGCGAAGAGTCAGTTGCAATTAAAAAAGTCAGAATTGTAAGATAAAAAGTTGAAATTACCCGTTTTGTTGTTTTTAATTTGTGGCAGAAACAAGTTTTCATAGGTTGCCAGAAATTCACTCTAAAATTGTCATTCAGTATTAAAGGGGATATTTGATATTTGCGCTGCTATTTTACATCCTTTTAGTATTTTTCACTCTACATTATAAGATGACTCATAAAAATTATTTAATATATTTTTTTGTGAGTACATAGTCATATTTTCACTGTAAGTTATATGATATTCAAACTTCTTCCAAAACCCCACATTTTTACAATATTTATTTTTACAATATTATTTATATTTTATATATATAATATATTTTAATATATATATATATATATATATATATTTTTTTTTCCCTCACTGTTTATGGTAAGGTTAAGCAATTACCAGTTTTTTACTGTAGCATTTTTGCATTCTTTTTACATTCTTTTAAAAAATAACAAACAATTTTTACAATTTGTTGTATATTATCTGATCTGGCATCACCTCAGTTTGACCTGTATTTCAAAACTTAATCAATACAAAGATTTATCACAGAATCAAGGCAACAGAGGACAACACTTTCTTTGTTCTGGTTTGAAAGCAGTTGATAGAAAAGGGAGGGTTTGAGAAGACTTAAATACATGCTGTATTGACACTGCCTGCTTTCGTTTTTAACGTAAATTTCTCTTAATCTTTATTTTTAATCAAAAGTATTGTGTATGATTAATTTAAAAACATGGTGATTTTTTTTTTTTTTTTTTTAATAAGAAAGTAGAGATTCAGGAGTGACAACCACATTTAAGGGTGTGTTCACACTTGTCATGTTTGGTTCAATTAAAACGAACCCTGTTGCAATTGCTCTGTTTGTGCGGTTCATTTGAACATGTGTGAACGTTGCCATCCGAACCCTGGTGCGCACCAAACAAGCAGACTGAAAAGATGGGTCTCGGTCCGCTTCCAAACGAACTCTGGTGCGGTTCGAATGATATATGAACGCAACATGGACCAAAGACATGTAAACGAACCAAAAACAGGAAGATGAGACCCTAAAAAGAAACCCTTACGCATATCTGTTTTCATCGTCATAGTTGCGAGTTTGCCCATCACAGGCATCAGACGCGTCTCCACTCAGCAGATCATTTGTGTGTGACGGAGGGATTCCCGCCGCTGTTTTGACTCTTTTACACATTTTATAAGCTCTTCACGAGTTCCCAGCTGGCCAAAATACCATCATTTGCAGGCTACGCACACACAACAAGCACATTTATCTCAGCACACAGCTTTGTTTTGGATGTTCGGTAAGTTCCGTCTCAAAATAGGCAATACGTCATATAATCCGACCAATCAGGTTGTGAACTTATCCCTATGCCTTTAGGTTCGGTATCTTTTGGTTCGGTGATAAAATTGCCAATCTGAACGCTAATCGGACCAGGACTAAATGTTTTTTTTTCTTTTTTGGTCCGAACCAAACAAACCAAACTACTAGGGGTGGGACGGTTCAGATTTCTTACGGTTCGGTTTGTATCACGGTTTTAGTGTCATGGTACAGTTCGGTATGTGCTATGTTCAGTAAAAAATAGACAAACAATGCTATACAGGTTTTTCAGGTATCTAACAGCTTTCAGGTACAGAAATTGAATAAAGTAATCAAATATAAAATAACAATGTATATAAACTTCTTTGAATAGTTAAATAAAGTTGAAACATTATTGAAGTTACAAAAGCTATTCAGTCAAGAGTGATTTCTTCGTGCTTTGTCGTTCGATTAACATTAAAACAGAGAGCAGGAATATTAGACTGCTGTCCCTTTAAGACATAATTCAAAGATCCAGTACACTGATACTGATACACATGCATTGTCTGTCTCGTTTTTCTCCTAAGACACAACCTGTTTGTTATGATACTCGCTAAGATGGGCATGTTGACATAATTTTTGTGTGAATTTGTCCGTTTAGGTGCAAGACTTGAAAGAGAATTTGCGCAAGAGTATTTCAGGAATGTAGTATTTACACACAAATCTCACAGCGCGTGCGAGTTCTCTTTCGCGTCTTACGGATGAATGTTTAAACTGGCAAGGTTTAAACGAGTTTAGTTTAAACACAGATAGCAACGTGAGATGTTCAGGTCTCACCTGGGCTCGCGCGCTATCAACACCCGGGTGATGACGGCGTAAATGACTGGTCATAGAGCTTTCGGCACGTCGTTGAACATTTGTTTACAACGAGTGACTGTTTTGTCCATGTTCTTTTGATCATCGCTGTTGTAACGTATTGGGAAACTAGAATGCATATCCATCGACTGAAACATACATTAGCCGAATCCATCTGTCTGTTTTGCACGTTGTTTTCAACAGTCCATATTATAGATGTGTCGTCAGATTTGGGATGAAACGCGGTGCAAGCGCGAGTCGAACCGTTGGTGGAGAACCGAACGGTTCGATTTTTTACAGCGAACCGTCCCACCCCTACGAACTACAAGTGTGAACGCACCCTAAATGTGGGAGTGAGGCCCTGTTTACACTAGTACTTTTGCTACGGTTACGCCTGGCGTCCACACTACTCCGGGGTTTTCGACACTCGAAAACAGAAACTTTTGGAAACACTGCAGACCCCGCTTTAGTTTGAAAACTCCTGGGTTGCATTTCAGTATTATTAGATCAATCAGCAGCTATATACCCAATGCTTATGCCCAGTGTGCATGAATGGTCATGTGACATGCATTTTGGTTGTGTAGTGTGGACGGAGATTTTTTCTGAAACGCAGTGGAAACGCCAGTATGGACGAGGATCGTTTTCATTTTAAAACGCTGTGTTAAAATGAAAACGCACTAGTGTAAACAGGGCCTGAGTCCCATAAATTATCGTTCAATGTGTGTACGGAACACGACTCTCTCCGTGGTAACCATAGCAACTGTCTGGCGTCTCGCGTTTGGTATCCGTTGTTCTGACTAAAGACAAAAGACTCTTAGCGTTCAGACATTCTAAAGGCCTGTTCACACCAAGAATGATAATAAAGATAACGTTAACTATAAATATATTTGCATCCACACCAACAAATGATAACGGTATGTTTTTTCTAAACTCGCGTGCTGCGGTTTCAAAGTGTGTACCACATGTTGTTCTTGTTGCATTTACACAGCTTTAACCAGCAGATGTCCTCAGCATGCTATGTTTCGAGTGAATAGCTAGAGTAACGATCTAATCTGTTAATCTAACAGTGAATTTAGCTGACGAAGTCAATATAGTGGAATAAAAACAACGCCTAGTCTTTTTCACTGCAACTTCAAAGGAAGCAAGACAGTGTTTTCGAAACTAACGCTGAATAACTTACCTGAGGTAATTTTATATTACACTGTTTGCTGGCCTGGCATAATGATCTTATAGTTAATACTTCTCACCATTTATTTCGAGGGTATGACCGATTGTTTTTCATATATCCATTTTCTTTAAAGTATCCTTAAAAAGGGGGGTTGAATTGTCAAACAGTGGTGCCTTTCTCTGAACCTCAGAGATAAAATTCTCTGCAATGTCGTCCGCCATTTTAAATGCGCGAGCCCTTGAATTAGAATGGAGTCTGATTGGCTGTCAGTGTTTTATCATTCAGCAGCTGGAAAAAAATAGTTCTGAAAAAAATCCCAACGACATGGTTTCTCAATATCGTTATTGTTATAGCTGTGGTGTGGACAGTGCTATTCTTTTATATTTAGGATATTAACGATTTTTAGAACTATGTCTTTATCGTTATCGTTCTTGGTGTGAACGGGCCTTAAGGGGCTGTTCACACAGAATGCGTTTTTCCATTCCAATCGGGTGTGCCTCATACGTCCTGAAAAGTGAAGCTGCGGGCTCTTTGATCGCCCCCTGGTGGCTGGATGCAGTACAGGTCATAAACCTCGCCCTCTCCATTCAAACGAACGGGAATGAGTCAAAACAAAAAAATAAATTACGCTTCAAATAAAGTTTTCCGAAAGATGGTTTTGGTCATTTAAGGTAGTTGTCATCACGCTGATATATATTCAATTGTTCGTTTTTGTGATAAGTTTGATTTTAGCTAGCAATTTGATGCTATAGAAACGGGGCGTGTCGTCATGATTGACAGTTGTGATTGACAGCTTCTCTGAGGACTGTCGGAGCTTCGAGGGGAGATTGAAGATATATAACTAACTATTAATTTTCGATTTCTGTGTTGTTTCACACTTACAAAATGAGTTGTTCAGCAGTAAACTGTACTAACCGACCTACAGGATCTGATGGATCACTGAACTTTTTTCGGTAACGTTAAATTTGGGCTTTATAAGCTAATTAATAAATGTTATTAACTAAGATAACACGCCTAACGTTAGCCATGACGGGAAAAAGCAGGTGATCATTATCTGGCAGTTACTAATTATTTTTATGGGTATAAAATAATAATTAGCAGGACAAAACTAATGATAGCCTACTCTAATTAATTGTAGAGCACTATCTACAGCAATCGATCTCCTGTAATGTTAGTTCAACTTTATTTAAAATGGCAGGACCGTTTCTGACATTTTAGAGTTGTTTCTAGTGGCATATTATATTGAGTTTATCTACTGAATTTGCTGTTTCAAAAATATTATTGCTCTAGAAACAGAATAGCCTATTATTTTATAGGTAGAATTTTAAATGGTGTATAATTTATATAAATTATATATTATATAAAAGCCTATTTAAAATATACATCAATGATGACGCAGTTGTCTGGGCGGAAGTTTGATACCGAGACTCCGCCTCCGGGCGCTACTGACGATTCCTTCTGCGCATGCCCAGGCTGACGTTTTTGCGTAACATGTCAACGCCCATCGTCGTACGTTTTACATTCAGTTCATTACAATGGAAGGAAGCGGCGTCGCGTCGTCCATGTTTTTTTACAGTCTGTGATTCCAACATGCTTCCTTTCCATTGTTTTTTATGTAAACATGCATTAGGCAGACTGGTCTGTTGCGCTCATGTCTTGCATATTTTGCAGAAACTCGCGCGTGTCGTGTAAATAAACGGCCAAAACGCGAAATTTACAAAATTTTCCGTTTTTAGTTGAAAACGGTGTCGTGTAAACCAGTGGTTCCCAACCTGGGGGGCACGGCGCCAGAGTTTGCAGGGAGGGCACGAGAGTTTATATGCTTTGAGGTCAAACATGGATACGAAAACCTTTTTGTAAGGTTTCTAGGAATGCTCCAAATGATCGGCCACTTATCCAAAAATGTTGTCAATTACTTCCTTTGATTCTATACGTGGTCTCTCAGCTTGCAGATCACATTTTTATGACGCAAAAGACGCGAGCTTGTTCGCACCAGAGCTGCGGCAAAAATGAAAAGTCAGCAGCGGCTGGTGTGTGTACAATAACGCTGTGAAAATGTGTGTATGGTTCAAACTACTTCAATCCAGAATTTTTTCACTCTCCTCTTCTTTCCCTAACATGGGAGCGTGTTCTCCTCATTAGAGCTTTAGGTGAAGGGTTGCCAGTAGTAGAGATGCACTGGTCTACCGACCATCAATCAGAACCGGCCAGTTCCGTTTTTTTTTTTCTCGGACTTGCACACAAAATGCTTTGCAATCATTTCCCAAAATGTAATTTGTGTGGACGTTAACAGAGGCCAGAGATGGGATAAGCTGAAGACGGATGCAAAGAGAAGAGCAGAGAAAATACTGTACCGGGCAGAGGAAGCTCACTGTTGCGATGCTCAGAATATTGGAAGAAAATGCTACACATTAAATTGGGGTGGGGGCTTAAATGAATGCATTTCTGAAGGAACTGACTTACTTCATAAACGTTTCAATGACATTTTCTTTTAATCTTACCTCCGTATGATGCCTATTAAAGTAGTGTTTATATAAGTGCAGCACTGGTGCTGCTTTGTTTACAGAGGTAACCAAGGAAACTCTACACTGCAAAAATGCTTTTCTTATTTAGTATTTTGTTTCGTTTCCAGTCTAGATATCTAAAAATTCTTAAATCAAGATGCTTTTACTAGATAAATAAAATGACATAAGATATTTTTTCTTGTTTTCTGGAAAATAAAATCAAAATGAAGTGAGTTTTTGCTTAAAACAAGCAAAATTATCTGCCAATGGGGTAAGAAAAATACTCTTGTTTCTATTTGAATTCTTGTTACTGTCCCAAACAGAAACAAGATTATTTTCTTACCCCAATTGGCAGATGTTTTTGCTTGTCATTTTGATTTTTTTTTCTCAGGGTTTCTTATATGTATGGAGGAGGGGCTTCATGGACAAAAGGTTGAGAACCACTGGTGTAAACGGTCCCTTAAACTTGGCTCATACAGCCATCTTGTTTAAGGAGTTATTAAAGTGAGCAGGTACGGGTCACAATATCCCTTATTTTCAGCATAAAGCGTTTCCATTTATTTTGTTTTTATAGGATTGTTCTGATTTGCTGATTTGATCAGGCTTGTACCGATTTCCCTGTAATTTCTCTCATTGTACATCATTAACATCTAGTTGTTCAGTTCGGTTTCATACGCGGAAATTGGGTTGTCACTACCTGTATTTTTCGGGAGTTATTTGGTTAAAGAATGCGGTTGTCACTCCCGTAAATTACTGAACTGTGTGTCTACAGAACAGGATTAGGCACTAAAACGTGCACTGACAACCGAATTTAGCTGCAGTGTGTGTGTGTGTGGCCTATGTAACATTTCTACATTTACTTGACACTGAGCAATTTTTCACCCTTGATGAATAATAACCGCCTTTTTGAATGAAAAGAAGTATTTTCCGTAACATCCTGTGACATTCATGTACAAAAGACTTGGATTCCTCTGCACTGAATCACAACATTGAATATAATTATTGTTTGTTTAGGAAACTGGATAGAGTACATTGCATTTTTTGCATAATACCTTTATCTCCGATTGTAGAATAGATGTTAACACAATTGCCGGGTTTTGAAAAGATAAGGACACATACGTTGAAGCAGATAATCAGTCTGGTTGCGGTTGGCTTTGGTTTCTCCGCAGTGATGTAAGGGGATTATTATTGTTTGTCAAAAGGAGTTCTTTCAGCATTCTTTTTTGCCCAGTCTTATATCCTTGTCTTATGGCTTATGTGTCATGAGTTGTAAAGCGTGCAGTCTGTTTGGTGTAAAGTAACGAGAAATGCAACTGACATGGGTTGTTCTGATGTTTTTAGAAGTTTAAAATACAGTGTTCCTGAAGGCTTGAAATTCAGTACATATCTTGCGCAAATATGTAGACATAAGCACGTAATACCTCTCAAAAAAGCATCCTTGCTGTTTTCATGCAAGGTATTTATAGGCATGCAAGAATTATGTTTTTATGGCCTACATCCTCTAAACGTCAACAGATGGGTCTACACTGAAACTTTGTTTACAGTTAATTCTCAGGTGTTTAAAATTATGCACTCAAACGAAACAACTAAGAACCTGTACTTTTCTATGTAGGTCAGTGGAAGCAGTGCTGTGATGAGCTCATGAAGATTGAGGAACCGTCTGCAAAGAAAACTGTGGCAGTGACTTTAAAACAAGGCTCCCTGTATCATGAAATGGGTAAGAAGCATTGTGGGAATGTGGGAAGTCAGTGAGCGAGTGTTTTATTGTCCACCATTCTAAGACATTGTCCATCCTAAATACATTTTGAAAATAACCCTATTTAAATAATACTTAAAGAATATGGGTCAATGACGTGACGGGCCTTTTTTTGTCCAAAGGCCTTAATAATAATAAAAAACAAAGATATGACATCCAATGTATGTAAGGTAGTACAACTAGATCTCTTTTATTGAATCCAAAATGTTTGAATTATATTTTGCTACATATAAATGTATTTTAAAGATTTTGAAGTGTCAAAAGGTCATTCGGTTTAACTGCCAAATACAGCCATTTCAATTGTGATTCAAATATCTTAAAATGTCATAAATGTATATATTTTTTATTCCGGCGTGATTTTGTGACATCATATATCAACATAGTGCAAAATGGTATTAAAATTATGTGTAGAAGTCGTTGCTTTGTTATGAGAAAGAATGTCTGGAAAAATGAATTTCATTGACGTCATTCGGAGTAACCAATATAAAGGGACCATTTTGGATGAAGTCATGTGGTCAATATCATGTGACAGGATGTGACATCATTCAGACACCTGCAAAGGACCACATGGTCCTGAAGCAAAGTAACCAACTCTCTTTTAACTATTTGAAAAATTCATGTTTTCACTTGCTGATACGCATGTCCCAAAACATCAGGTCATTCGGTACAACCGCTATAAAACATGGAAAATGTTGTAATATATTAAAAACTTGTACTAAATATAAAATGTTTAGTTGTCCTTTTGCTAACTAGCTAGCTAGCTAGATATCAGTCTGTTAGCATTGTTTGAAAATATCGTCATTCGGTATAACCAAAAGTGTCAATCTGTAAAACCGAAATTTTGGTTAAACCGAATGACTTTTTTCTTGTAAAAAATGAAAAAAGCAGTGTTAATTGATTATAAAAACCCACATAATCTCATTGTTAACACTTAAATTAATTATATCTCCATTATGTTTTTTTTACAAAAACAATGACCGAAACACACTTTTTGATGAACAAACAAAAAGTTCAGTAGAGCTGTTCGCTCATTGTAACTGCAAACTGTGGTAAAATTGTATATAGTAGGATTGGTGAATAATAGCATATACAGTAGCATGTATTAATTAAAATAAATTATTTGCCTTTGCAAAATATTATTATGCACTGCAAACTGCCCATTGCAAAAATATGTATTTTATACAGTTTGATATTGTTTGACTAACAGTATAACTTAAATCTAAAGCTTTCTGCTTCATATGATTCTTTCTTTTTTTTTTTTTTTTTTGTCACTGCTTAATTCCCTTTCTTCCATTAATGTTATTTAATAATTTTGAAGGCTTAACTATTACTCTAAATGTAAATCCAAATTGCTACCCATTTTTATTTTATTTTACATGGTACTAATCAAAATATGCGGCTGCATATTTTGATTGAATCTTCTGTTGTACATCACCCATGTCCTGAAAATACATATACGGACTTTCTTTTGAATTTAGCAGACATATTATGATACTGATCTAAGTATAGTGCACAGTTGTCACAATCACCCCACCCTGTAGGGTGGAGATCCTTTTCAGAGGTGTACGTTGACCGACAGGTGAACCAAGAGCAAAGCCAGACGTGCCGTCAGACTATTCATTTCTTATTGCTTGTGAGGTTTATACAGACAGTGAAACATGATGCAATATGTTATATTGTTAGAAATGTATGTTAGAAAGACCCTAGAGAGATAAATTGGAAAAAATATGTGTGTGGATCATATGTTGACAGATTAAAAAAGCCCAAATGCACAACTATAAAGAAAAAGTCAATATTGTGTTCACTCATGTTAGTGCCCATATGACACCCATATGGCTTTCTTTCTTGTGCAAAACACAAAACAGGATATTTTAAAGAAAGTTTGAGTCTAAATGACTTTGGACCCTATTGCCATTCATTGTA